>NW_015374263.1:0-3506 GCF_001272555.1 Dufourea novaeangliae | reverse complement strand
ATACATATATTGTTACATATTAAAGAAGCAAAAAAGCAACGAGGGGTTTTTTACAGTTTTAACATTTGCAAGAATATTGTTCTTTTGACAATTGGAATGCATAAAACGGACACGTTTAATCGTTACTTTTCGTACAAACGATTAAGTCCTGTACATCTATTATTATTATGGAATGTTACAAGTTGTAATATTATATTATGTTATTATTACTTTATTCTTAATTATTAATTATTATTATTATTATTACTAGGTACAGTAACGACGATCTTTATGTAACGAATATTATATTATTATTATACTAGAGCGAAATTTCACAAATATATATATTAGCCTTCTTACATTCAGGTAATAAAGAATTTTTAACATTCTGTTGTCATGTTATTGTTGCTAGAGCTGACCATGGGGAATGCGTAAGTACGGAATTGTCTGTACTTTGTTTCTGTTCTATGGAATTGATGTGTATGGTAAGAACAGATTAAAGATTTCCAGAATTTAAACAGTCTCTGGAGGAAACTTGATGGCCATGATTCAATACGTCATGTTCTAAAACTTTTAGAGCTTCAGATTCATTCTCTTTGTCGGAATAAAGTTTCAAACTGAGCTATTATTTTTTATCATCCGCCCCTTGCAATGTTTTCCTGACGAACCTTGGCAGAATGAATGCACCACGATGCACTTCATCGTCGTAGTACTTTAGGTTCATTCGATTCAGTTCACTATCAATGAAAACTTTCTTCGGCTCTTTGAAGTTCGTTTCCTAAAACAATAGATTTGACAAAGTTATTTACAATCGGACTGTTTCAGATCTTAAGAAAATTATTTTATAAATCTATTTTTAAAAGGAGTGTAATTTAATTAGTTCCAAATTCCTCAGATGTAAAATACGTGCATAATAATCTTGTACATTCAATATTTCATTTTTTATTATAAATAACGATTACTACAATTGACGTTTAGATCATGCTACTATAATTTGGATAATAATTATAATACAATACTTTGTCATGTATCAAAGCATACTAAAACGTATTTACGTTAGCAAATACTAAAGAACGAAAAAGCTTTCGATGAAGAACATTTTCTGTAGTAATTTCATTTTTATAATTCATATGGGAAATTTATAAATACGCAATATTGGGTTCATGAATTTTTCGTTTTCTTTTCAGCGTATGCATCGGTTGCTTGGCCATTTCAATTTAAAATATATTAAAATAAAACTCAGAAGAATGCATCGCGATAATTTTATAAAAAGCCTGTACTTACTGTATTCAAACTACCAAGGACAAAACCGATTTGTCCTGTGGGGTACGTTGGTACCATTGCTATTCCGTAAGACGCAACCGGAAATACGGTCTTACAATGTTGCAGAGTTTGCGTCACATGGTCGAGGTTTGCCCACGCTGTTCCTGCTTGGCTACAAACGATTCCATTAGGTTTTAGTGCAGTTTTCATTAAACTGAAGTACGATTCTTGAAACAGACACTCTGCTGGGCCTGAAATAAAAATGTCCCTTTATTTTACCCAAAATAATTATGATTGCTACCTTGAATAGATTGACAATCCACGATCAAATATGAACACGTTGACTGCCACCATGATTCTCGGTAACCTGCATCATTGACTTATATGAAAAAACGTTCAACTTTTAACACTAGAACTACCAAAGCATTTAAAATGACAGATTTGTAAATGCCTGTGAGAGTGATTAAAATGTTGTAACAGTGCATTTCGCGAGATTTTTCGCAACTTTTATTACAATATATAAATAAAAAAATTAAGTAACTTACAAATTAGTATAATTTCATAAAACTGTCATTTTTATCGATTAGTTAACACCTTGCCTTGCGATTTTCTTAACGTCTGCAATCTCCAGAATTACTTTATTGTTAGTAGAGTCCCAGAAACAGAAGGAATTCTGTATTTACTGTATATGTACATGTACTTTAAAAGTTAAATATTAATACCATCAAAACAGTGTTTCACTTCGACTCGAAGAAAACGAATAATATTAATCTTCATTCGATGTTACAAGACAAATGGTTAAAAACAGGTACACATTAATTGTCGGTAGTTCTAGTATTAAACGATGACATTTACAATCTTGTAAATTCTAACCAGGGTCCGACGTTTTTATTACAGTAGACCATAGACATATATGTATAGACGGAGCATTAACTAAGCGGGAGAGTAAGATTCGCGGTAAGGGGGTGGATAATGGTAAATCGGGTAACCTCGTTCCATTTCGGTGCTATTCGGGTATACAATCACGTTACATACATGTATGCTATGAGATGAAAAGAATATACTTATTATACGTTAAAAATTCCGTCTGACATGTAGTTTGTATAGATACATGTATTTAACAAAATTAATAAATAGTATAAAGCATTAAATAATAGTATGGCACACAGCCTACCAGCCATTAATAACTAGCCGAATGCATCCGAAGCTAACCGACGTATATCTAACGACCGTTGTCTTTTCCCCTCCAATCCTACGGTCCCCTCGTCCAAAGTGGTAGCTTATGCTCCGTCTATACATGTGTATGCAGTAAACTTAAATAGACTATGGTCTGTTCCACTAAAGAACAGTGTCCCACCACCATGACGTCCCGGCGTCCCCCACTTTATTCCACAGTTTCTGCCAGCAAGCATACTTTGCTTGCATCTGTGTGAGCTGGCCGTTCGCGGGTGTTTCCGCCCCGACTACCTGCGTCACCCGGCAACGTAAAGAATGAGGAAACCTTGGAGACCCTATTCGAGAATCTCACTGGGCCGAAAATTCACGTTTCCGACGCGACGCCCGGCAACCTAAACGTGTGTGTGAGCAACAGTTGGGAGACCCCGTTGGAATCCCATTGTGGCGGTTTTACTTTTTATATTTAATTATTTTATAATTTCACTTTGTAACCTCTCAGTAAAATAAAAACTTGAAAATATTAATTTGCGAGACATTTAAAAAGAAGGAAATAAATTGTTTCCTCTTCGATATTTAAATTTTGTATTATATACATACATATTCTGTTATATATACGAAAAGTATTCTTATAATTAGATGTTACCGTTATTTTAACTATTGGAGTACATAAGTATAAAAACATTCGTACTAACATCCATTAGATTAAAATGTTACTTTATAAATATATCTTCGATCTTTTTCAAGGGTATAGCCGGTAAGGGGACCAAAAACTCTTATTTAATGGCATGCAAAAATTCTGTAAATAATCTGATCGGTATCGTTAGTGTAGTGGCTGAGCATCCCGACTGCGGAACCGGTGTGAAGTTTCTTGGACGCTATTCGGGCTCCGCAGAGATAGTATTGAGATTATTTTTGTTACATTCACTACATATTTTCTTAATTTGTAACCAAATGACAATAAATAGTATTATTGTTGACAGTATAGGGTAGGATAGTCATATTATTAAGGATATCACGAAGGCGAGATTTAAGGAGTTTTTATATACATTGTAGATTAAAATATTAATATTACAAATATATAATACATT
>NW_015374262.1:14846-15224 GCF_001272555.1 Dufourea novaeangliae | reverse complement strand
TTCCCGACAATGTACATTCAATTATTTTCGCTCGACGCGCTAGCAGCATACGCTTCGTATTCCAAGTTTTATTCACCACTCACGTGATTAAGGATTCATTTTATAGTGAGATTAAAGGTAAATAAATTAATTACTTTTGTTTCTATTTGTATATAGTTTTTATGATTTTCATTTTATTTTTAAACATATGTACTCCCTTAAAATGAATAATTGTAGCCAAAAAAAAGTGAAAAGAAAGACAATTCCATTAGAAACAAAAAATCTAATATTAAATAGACTAGCAGATGGTGAACCAATTCATCACAAGAAGATGCGCGTTAAGGATTACGACGACTAGCAGTGAATTATGTAATGTGCATTTTGAAAACTTCTCCATGT
>NW_015374262.1:0-13360 GCF_001272555.1 Dufourea novaeangliae | reverse complement strand
GAATGCCATTTCAAGTATTTCGTATGTAATAAAAAAAATTAGCATCATTGCTAGTACAAATAGAAAAGGTTTATCGTTGCACACATTAGTACGTAAGTATTGCTTCATTCTTGAATCTCTTTCAGTCGCACCATTCTGTTCCTATGTTCGGCGAGAGTCGAAATCTCGCCACGAGCCGTAGGTATTCCATCGTTATCCTGATGGGCAGAATTGTCAAAAATCGATACTGTCAGGCAACACTGTCTTCGCGTAGTAAATAAACAAACCCAACTTGATGGTAATGGGGAAAAAAATTTATTTGTGGGTATTGCCGTTAGATGTCATATTATTAAGCTGTTCCAATTATCGATTATGTGTTTTCGTTAGTGTCCGATTGATTATATCAGCGCTTCGATCGATTCGGAGTTGGCCCCAAAGGAGTCTCCCCCCTTAAAGCTCTCTTGAAACCATGCTATACCTGATAAAAACATTTTCAATTGCACTGCTAATAACAGAGTAATCTCTACTGATCACGATTCGTGGTTCACCCTGTATAGCAAAGTAATAAAACTTATTAGAAAAACAGAAAGAAAAATGTTATATAACATTTTTTGTGTTATATAGCAAGTTATATGGTATGCATCGAGTGTAACGCTATTATTAATAATGAAATGCGAAATGATATACAAACTTGTTACAGTCTTGTCCAAAAGGTATAATCTTGTAACAAGTTATAAAAACTATAGCAATGTTATATAACAATTGGTTGTATAACACTGTTTTGTTACATAGTATAGACGCAGCTTTAGCAGGGCAGTATGGACTCCGTGTCTAAGGATGTTCCTTTATTTCTCAGGAAAAACTTCGTCATTGGAACGAGTGGTCTGCAGTTAAAGGTTAAATAAATGAAGTTTAATATCGGAAAAGCGATTGTTCTATTATCCGAACGCTTGTGTCACCCAAGCAGTTCTCAAATATGGGAGACCCTATTGTACTGATGATCGATAGTGTCCATATGAGAAAAACAAAGTTCTACGCTGAACATTTCGAGTGCATTTCAATTTTACGAAAACTAAAGTTTAAAACAAAAAACATATTCATAACTACAAATTATTTTCGAAAATTGTAGGGCGAAAAAAAGAAGAAAAAATCACTTGAAAAACAAAAGAAATATGCAGCAGTATATGTATATACGAGGACTGTTTAATAATGCAGTGACGTTTTATTGACAATAGATGGCGCTCAAGTCACAAGAGTAATTTTGCCATTTTTATAGGATTTATCTCAATTTTGCAGCAAATCCATTTACTCTGCTTTTGTCGAGTACACTCGTTATAGGTTAAAAATAATCAAGCACACAAGTGCACGTTTTCAAAATGAAATAAAACACTTATAGGGATAACTTAATTCTGATCCCCCTCAATTTTACATTTTTTATATTGTTTAATTTGAAATTATTTTATTTTTTATATTATAGTGATCTGCATATCTCTAGTGCCCCCTTGGTGCCATGCAACTTTTGTTTGAAACATTTCTTTCATACAACAAACCACGTAATTTAACCCCTTGCCTTACGATATTTTTGACGACTGTACTTTTCAGCAATGCTTTGTCGTTAATCATTTCCTAGATACAAAAAGAATTTTATTCTTAGAGGAAGTGTATTATTTACTCTAAATCTTAACTATTAATATCAATGAAACAGAATTTCACTTCGACTCAAAGAAAATGAATGGTATACATGTTTAGTAAATGCAGTTTGAAATCGTCATCACGTGTCTGACTCGATGTTATAAGACAAGGGGTTAAGGGCAGCATTAGGCCAATTACCCTCTACAAAGGCATAATTGATTAAACATTATCATACACTGTAATGGTTGTATAATTGAGTTTTATAACGATTAAATTCTTTCTGAGTGATTGCAAAGTGATTTCAAAATTACGCAGGTGTTAATTAGCTGTCATTTTTAGGGTAATCGAATCGGTAGCTGGACCCCTGCCTGATCTGTGACGTCGATTTATGGCTGATTACGTGGCCAGTGATACAGCTAATCCCCTTTACACGAGGGTTGTGTTGTGTCGAGGGTGTTAAGTACACATGTGGATCAAAAAATTCTCAAGCACGGTTCTCAATCCCTTTTTACACCCTATAGCTCGAGAAACTATACAGGGCGAGGAATCTAACTTGAAAATTTCAAATCGCTCTTGTAATTTACTTGTCCGAAAAAAGTTGAATTAAAAGTTTGATTAAACATTAATTTCAAAATTCAATTCTAAAGTAATTGTATTACTATTTCTTCCCTTCTGTTGATCTCAAATTAAAGATAAAACATAGTGGCAACAATTCTTATGGATTTGGTTAAATTTTCTACATATACGTTTAAGTAACGGCGATAGTTACTCTTAACACTAGAACTACCAGCATTGAATGTATACTAAGTTAAATAGTGTAATATACTAATATGTGTAATATACAGGGTGTCTCAGCTAACTTGATCACCGCGAATAATAATTTAACGGCACCTTTACGAAAATTTTCTCATTCTTATTCCTAAATACGGTCGAAATTATATATCATGTTTGGTCTTATTTGACAAAAACATTAACTCTTTGCATTGTTTAAAAACAGTTGCAAGATAAATGGTTATAATTTTTTTTAACTGAAATCATTTTTATTACTCTTATGTCTACACTATAAGCGCCCACAAATCTCATTTGTATCAGTTCATTAGTTCAACAGTTATGATTTATTGAACAAAAGTTGACACTATATTTCAAACAGCAGTAAAATCAAGAATTTTCAAAATTTTCAAAAATCATTCCAGATACGTTTATATACCACTAAAGACTATAATAACATATCAAAGTTTCAACAAAATCCGAAATGTTACTCCAAAAAGTGTCCAATTTCGCGAGAAATGCCCTCCTTTTGCCTACGGAAGGTTATAATATTCTATCATGAAAAATGTAACAAAACAGAAATCTCGATCAAGTAAACGGGGAAAACACTACAAATAATCAGATATAATTGCTTTTCCGTTGTTACTATGCAAGTAACGTGCGTGAAAACAGAAACTTAATCTCGAAGAATACCGGAGCACTAACAATTCGATAAGAACTGACATATTTTTTTCGAATATAATGCCACGTGACAGATGTATGTTTCTCCTGCGAATGCTTCGTTTCACAATGATAATGACACTCCGACCTGTGGTAATCATTTAATAAAAAATATATAAAATACCGATGGAAACTTCTCCACTGCCTTCGAAGAGTTCCATATAAAAATCATCGTGTTACTGAAAGATTTTTATAATACAAAAGACTGTTTTTTTTTAAAAATGGTCATTGGTGTTTAGGAATTTTTAAAAATTCGACATCATCGAATTGTCTTCTTGGAGGCGGCCAATGCAGCAGAAAGTCTACTACATGGACCTGGATTTGATGACTCTGTGTGAGTTAAGGAAAGATTTTGTTTTACGTGTCAATCGACTTTTGAATCTTTAAACGTATTTTTCTTGAAAATTACACATTTTCAAAGTCCGTGACCGCGATTAATCGAAAACTTATATTAGGTATAAAAATCTAGTTTATACTTAGTTTTTGTTTTACGGTGAAAAAAAAGTATTTTTTTAATGAAACATTTTTCTCGAATGCTTCGATTAGAGACTAGATAAACTGATATATTAACTAAATTTTCCCGAAATTTTGATGTCAAAGGATGCACCTCTTATAAAGGTCTTCAAAGAAATCATGCATAATAATTCTTAAATAAATCAATATTTTTGTATGAAAATTTAACAAAATATCCTTCAAACGTGCCGTTATTGGATACAGAAACTTTCATGAAAATAAGTGCACACACTCTTTTCCTCGAAAAATTCCCAAAAGTTTCGTTTTCTTTTCCTCGCAACCACAGATGACCCCTTAAATAATCGATAATAACTCGTTACACATGTATGCAGTACAACATTTTTTTTACATTATAATGTTTGGCGTATGTCTGTGTAATCTTACAAACAACAAACCGAGCAATGTTAATCACAGGCAATGGAAAAATACAAAATTTCAAATGAACCTACAAAATCGTGGAACTCAGAGGTAAAGTTTCATACAAAATTGGCGAAGTTATAGATGAAATATCGACTTCATACGTTTTTTTCTTTTTTCAAATTTTCCATTAAATGTTTAATAAAATTGGTCAGAGTTGTGCGACCTTCATGAGAAAATTCCACACACTCGGGATTTTTAGTTCCAAAATACTGAATTCTACACCGTTTTACTATCAGATGAGCCGTTCAACTGAAATCGTGTGAAAATGAAGATATTTTTACGTTTTTTTTTTAATTTTATTATTTCTATCCAGTAAACGTATGTTCCGCTAAATAATCTTATTTTACAAAGTGTCATTACATGTGTTTAAATCATATTAAAAATATAATTAAAAGCAGATATATCGGATCAAGACATTTTTCGGAAAAAACACAAAGCCGATGTATCGGCTCTGAGGTACCAAAAGGGTTAAAAAAAATGCATAATATTAATACGCTGTAAATTTTTTAACGCTGTCCCATAGTCGAGCGAATTTAATAGAACCAAATGAATTCTGGCACTGATGTCCGAAAAGACTCAAAACACCCGTAAAAATCAGACAAAGAACTCGTGGAAGTGGTTATAGACCGATTCCAGTGGAATCAGAGAATTATTTTTAAAAATTTACCGTGAACGTGTCCCGATCTATTTGGATTAATATGCCTGAATGAAACGAGCACACTGATCAAACAGATACTTTAACCCTTTCATTCCCGAATTATTTAAAAATTACGAAGGAAATATTTTCTTGTATTTTTGTGTACATTAGATTACATATAAATGATTGACAAAAATATTTTAACATTTGAAAAATGCCTAATGCCATTTTTCATTCGTTACCATTTGATTTTTTTCGTTAGGTGTACTCGAAGGGATGTTTGCAAAAACCACCCCCAAAAAAATTAATTCCTTTCTTTCTACCCTTAATTATTGATATACAGAAGCGCGTCAAAAGCAGCTGGAGTTGCTTGAAAAAAAGAAGAAAATGAGCTGGAATTGAAACTTCAAGTCACGAAAGGGTTTTTGGTACGGTGTAGGAATAACAGATTAACGATAAAAAAAGCTTTACCATTGCTCTATACGTATACATATGATTAACTCGAAAATAAAAAAACAAAAACTTTAAAAGCGTTTTTCTCAAAACGCGATTTTTTCCACGGGCGCCACGATAAAAAGTCTAATTATAGACTGATTTCAAACATTCTTGCGACGTTTTATTCATAATTCACATCGCTATCGCGTTACCTATGGAGATTAATACTTTGGATCACTGATATTTTTGTATGAACCAATTTATGAGTGAAAATATCCGTTTTTTTATTGCTACATTCTGTTTTAACCCTCTATGGGCCGAATTTTTTTCAGGACTATACCCAACATGTTTTTTTCAGCAGTTTTTTGTTTTATAATGTTATTGGTTAGTAAGAAGATATTATATAACAAAATGTATACGCCATCTTGTGACAAGAGATAAATTATTTAATAAAATATCGATATATTAGTATGTGACTTGAAAGTTACACGGGCCCATAGATGGTTAAACACGTGTCAAAGATCGTCGGATTGTTTTTTTAATTAAGGACAGGTTATGCGATAGCCATTAACATATAGTTTAAGAATATTCTTGGGCTTTTGACTCAAGACTGTCCTATCCGGTCATTCCACGCGAAATCGGACACTTTTTTAGACTAACATTTTGGATTCAGAGGCATTGTTGGCGATCACTGATTAATTGAGGATTCTGTTTTCGGGGAAAGGACTTTTGAGGAATATGCGCGGTCTGCTCAGATATGTCGGTGCTCGTGATATTGAATGTTTTGTTCTAGGGATTATTTTTGATTATATTGGAAAGAGCAAGCTATACAGGGTGAACCATGATTCGTGATCAGTAGAGATTACTCTGTTATTAGCAGTCCGATCGAAAATGGTTTTATCAGGTATAGCATTGTTTCAAGAGAGCTTTAACGTGATTATAGCAAATTCTTTGTCAACTCTTCTTTTTTCATGATTTTTCAAGGTCACCTTCAATTTTTTGCAAATACACCTATAATTTTGTTACGCCTATCTGTTAGAGGATTTCAAGACGAATTCGGTAAGTATCATAACATAGCATGTGTTACTTTTTTTTTCATCTGGGTCGAGAAAAGATTAAAGAAATATTCGAACTGTAATATTACAAAGAGTATCGTATGCTACGCCATTGTACGCGTTCCGATGTTGAGCTCTTGCCTACTGTTTGTAAACATTTCGTTCTGTACATTGGAACACATCTAATGGTATCTACTGATCACGTTTCGTGGTTCACCCTGCATATGTATTTCATACTAATTTTTTTTAACCTTATAATAGTAGTAAACATTGGGTAAAGGAATACATCTGGACCTGCTTTCATTATTGTTACAAATAAATGAAAACGAAAGGTTTCTTTTCACGAAAAACAATTGCCTAATCCCCTTAAGGGGTTATGCCTACCTATAAATTTTGAAAAAATCAATTTTTGGGTTTTAATATTTTCTTACAGTACATCATTTTAGAAATATTGTGTGATAGTTTGATGTTGATCCGACCAAAATTGGCGGAGTAACGCCCGTTTAAAGTATACGGCTTTGAAAATTTCGCTGCAGATATAAAGTGGTAGAATCCTTTCTAGGGGTGCGTGAGTCATGAATAATGTGCACCAATGCAATTTATGGTTGTGTTAGTAAATACACAAAGCTATATGAAGCCGTAACACTAAGAATAACTATATATAAAAAATTTGCATTTATTCGGTTGTAAACCTGACTTCGAACTTTAAACGTGTTTTTCTCAAAACCACATTTTCAAAATCGGTGACCAAAATATCTCGAGAACCGCTGCCCCGAACTGATTCAGCTTTGGTGGACTCATTCTATACATAAAAATCTAGTGCTTGATCGTGGCTTTTGGTATTTCATTGCGTAGTTTTTATTTTATAGATAAAAAATGAATGATTTTTTTGGCGAAAATCGATACGTCGACTTTGAACAGCCGCCATTTTCTCGTAAATTAATTTTTCAAGATAATGAACGATCGGGCACTAGATAATTTAACATATTAACTAAATTTTCTCGGATTCTTTAATTTAGATAAACGATCTCGAAGTTACAGTGGTCACCGCAAAACGCCTAAAATAAAAACACCGCCGGGAGATCGCTGATATTTTCCCTATTTATTCGTATTTTGCATTGAAGAACTTATTATAAGCACTTTAAACTGTACACTTTCGAATACAATGACGTATGTTTAAAAAAGTCTTTAAGTTTTTTAAAAATAAA
Source organism: Dufourea novaeangliae (assembly GCF_001272555.1). Classification (NCBI taxonomy): domain Eukaryota; kingdom Metazoa; phylum Arthropoda; class Insecta; order Hymenoptera; family Halictidae; genus Dufourea; species Dufourea novaeangliae. Next base: position 5,993 of record NW_015374262.1, on the reverse strand, counting down.
TTCCGAAAGTACATGTCTTTTTTCGTGCTCGCAGGTAGGCATAACCCCTTAAGATAGATGCCGTGTGTCACAAATTTCAAATGATTTATACGAACGTTCGAACGGTTTCGCAGCTGGATGCACGGTTTGCGCACGCTATCGAAATGCTACACGCCAACCGAATGGACGAAATCGCGTGGAAAAACGCTCCTGCATACACGGTATGCCCTATTTATGTTTCGCGCCCGTCGTCTCGCGAAAACATGGCGCGACCAATCGGAAGGAGGAACGGAAGAAAGGAAGGAAGGAAGAAAGGTTCACTTCGCCAGGAGTATAAACGATTAAGGCGTCCCGAAACGCGACGGGTGTCGAATCGTTCGGAAGTATTCACCAGCATTTCCACCGAACCCGTACATGGAAACCCGCCCTAACCAAAACACGTCGACGCAAATCCATAAACAACGAAAACTTCTGTCCTTTCCGTTGACGTTATTAATTATATCATTAATAACGTTAATAATATTAACAATGTCGGTAATAATTCAAAAAATGTAAAATCCTTAGTAAGAATCTCGGTTTCAGTCGTACCTTACAGGCACAGCTATCGATAGAAATTAAGCACAATCGTGTGTTTTTGGGCAGAATGAATTAATTACAAAATTATACATTCGTTTATTACGTTTTCAAGTGAAACACAGCAGCGGAAAAACGCGCGTTTTCATCTGTTTACTGGCGGTTTTTCAATGCACCAACAATTTCGTCATGGGCCCGCGACAAGCTGGTCTTATTGGTAAGGATTAACTAGCTATTTAATAAAAGGAACCTTGCCTAGATAAATCGATTATTATCGTACGGTCAATATGAAATTCTTGATTATTCGTTCAGTTCCGTTAAGGAACATCTGCACGTTGTCTTTAGGGATTCTGTAGTGTTCACGGATTAATGTTTTATTGCACATAATGCGTTCAATGTTTGGATCATTAGGATTGCAGTAGGTAGGCAACGAAGAGTGACGACTCGTCGCATACAACTGCCGCTCATGAGTATTCGCCCTAAGGTCGACGAAAGATTTACTCTTTGTCATTTTTTACATTTCACTTCGGGAACTTGAACATGTGAATTTTGCCCTCTTTTTGACCCATATTCCAATGAGTACTAATCGTTTTGACAAATTTTACACACTTTTCAGTAAAGTGAATCTGATTGGGCAAATACTTATGAGCGAGATAGCATGTATGTGCCTGACGAAATGTTTCAGGAAGAAGAAACTCGAGACTGATAAGTGTATTATTATGATCTTTTGAATCGGAAGTTTCTTAAAAGTATCTTGTAAATGTTCCTCGGTAAATTGTATTTTTAATCGTAATTTTATTCCTCCTTTTCTATCATATTATCCTAAAAGCTTGTATAAATTTTGACTGAGACCTTTGATATTATATCTCAGTGAACAATTGATAAAAAGCAACTTTTGTAACTGAATCAGCCAAACTCTGATGTAAGCGTGTAATAAAGAAATGATACTTTTGCTTTTTATATGATTGGTTAATGTAATTGTATATTATCATGCCAGAAAATAATATAGCATTAACTGCACAGAAATAAAAGTATCAATTAACAATATGACTAATTCTCGATAATGGAAGAATATGTAACATATTCTGCATTCATAATATTTGCAACTGAATAACTTTAAGATCATAGAGCATGCATTATTAATTTCATGGAGATGTGCTATGTTATTATACTGATTCAAATTCTGAGAAAGATATTATATAAAAACATTCTTTAATGAATTCTTATAGTAGCTTATCTAATCTATAGTACACACCATGTGACATTAATGATCACTCCATAATGTTTCTTTAAGGAAAATTCTGTGATACATAATTGGTTAATATGTGATATTTACTGTAATTTATCAAATTTGAGATATGTAGTAAACATTTATCTATCACTTCTGTATCAAGGATAAAACTTAGAAACAATAGAAAAGTATTATACCAATCATACAAGAAATTGTAATGTATAAATTACTTGAATTAATTATACATTTATACTCTGGCAATATTAACGGGAGTACACAGAAGAACTGTCCTTATTGAACTGATTAAAATATAATACCTATATAATAGAATCATACCATTTGCAATGCTAAAGTAGAAAATGAATTCATGCAATATAAAGATTCTGAAACTTACCACCACCAGAGTTCCAGCAATTATCAGTCATCCCTGTTTATCCATCTGCAAAGTTGGCACTACATTATTACACTGATATCCAATGTGTTCAATTATGTCACATCACAGATGTCTTTGCCAGAAATATGCACCCTCAACGCACTTTTCATGAGCTCTTCTTAACCAATAAGTAAACTCCTAGCTTTGTTGAATCGTATTGCACCAATGAGAACACCCGTTTCATTATTGATCTCACAACACTTGCTTCATCATAGAGTATTAAACAAATTCAAGCAATTCTTGTGTTTACATACTTGTGATTAAACTTGAATCAGTTAGTTTTATGAACGGATGATGTCTGCAAAGAACTATAGTATAATACAATAATCCCGTAAAACCACCTACGGAGATACAATAGCAACTATTTAATTCAACATTTATACATGTAATTTATCGTATAATATGCCTCTCCTTTGTATTTAATTTGGACACTCCAATTTATTTGTGCTCCAATAACTTAAAATTCTCATGTTGAAGAGTATAAAGGTAAACAAGTTTGAAAATTATTTTAAATGTTTGTTTTACATAAAATGTAATAACATCAATATTAAAATAATAATCAAATTTTTATACTGAGGTGAAGACTTACTAATAAAGAATTAAATAACGATTTAAAGATACATCGTTTATACAGGAAACAATTATTTAACTACACAGTAATTTAGTAAAAATAAAAACATTAGCTATAAGATGTGTTGAAATTTTATAGTAAAATGTTTATACCTGTATGAGGTAGCACTTGAATTTTTTACTCTCAGAATCACAATATAAACATTAAAATCGTTTCTTTACTAAAACGAGAGGAAATGTATTTCCTTTATAGTTTCATCAGCATGAAAATATTTTGGCTAAAAATCTCTCAGATGTTCAGCAAGAGTAATTAAAAAAAATGACTGCCATATTAACCCCAAGGATACAGAGAACAAACAAGAACACATCTAAATAAGGGATGATTGGTTAAAAGGTATCGGCGGAGTAGAACGTAATCGATCGAAACTTAATTTCGCACGAATTTCAAAGTGGCAGAATCTTGCATGAATAAGAGCTGTCCAGTAAACACCAAGCAGAGGTTATGACACAAATTACACCTCGTAAATAAATGAAATCGTGTGGCAAAAGCAGAATGCTATCGTAGTGCCGATCAAGGTTAATTATGAGAGTCAAAGAAGATTCAAGACACTTGAAACACGACCATGTACCTGTTGTGCGGTGAAACGCCGTATCACAGGCATAACAATCAACTTTAAAAGTCCGAAACGAGACGCAAAGCTGTGTTACCGTCGCGCGCGACCAAGTCGGACAAGCTTCACCTCGATTTTTTCTCAACGATGTCTAGAAAACGTCCGATTCGCTTTGCGTCTTTGAGGTTACCACGTTGAGTCGACAAAAGGTTCCGTGTCGTAGGTAAAATCGCGGGACACTGTTTCACGATCGCGAAAAATCAAAGACCAGGCCACTCATAAACTAGACCTGACATCATGACAAAGACAGGAACGGTCGTGATACGTGATGACGAACGGACGACCAAACGCACAGCAGGCAATAGGGGGTCTCTGTATTATCCGTGTCTCAGTCTCTCTCCCTCTATCTCAAGCATTCACTCGCTCTCTCGCTCTCTCTCTCTCTCTCTCTCTCTCTCTCTCTCTCACTCACTCACTCGCTTGTTCATTCGTTCACTCACTCGCTCCTGTCGGTTCTCCGTTGCTTCCCTAGATAATTCTATCTTCTTCGCATCGGCCGATACAAGGTTAAACGTTCATCAACACAAAACGGCACATGCTACCGTGTTCCTCGTGAATTTCGGTGGTCTCGACCACCAAGTGTCTCCGTTTGTTCAACGTACCTCGCAACGCATAACAGAGCCACCGTCTTTCCTTCTTATTTCTTCAATTCTGTCTCTTTCGTTTTCCCCTATCTAGCTACCTTTCTCTTTCTTTCTCTTTCATGACATAGCGCACTTTGCTTATTGAAAGAAAGGGGAAAAACTCATCTGGAAAATGGCCGCCGCCCGTTTGTTACCGATTTATCCCCTTCGTGCATGGCTACTCTAAATGTGAACGGTAACGAGCGTGAAAACACAAACAATGCTGATGCTCCCTGTGTATTTTGTCGAAGCAAATAGATCGTTATTACGATGAGAACACTGATTACCGCGAATGTATTATATCCTTAGACGCCGGCACACACACGTAATAATCCGCGCACTACTTGCGATTCCGAAACGGTGTACGTACTACAGAGTTTTTTTTTTTGCCTCCGCGAATCGTGCGGCACCTTTTCCTTTTTGTCGCGCGTAGACACACAGAGGACACGCGCGAAAAGAAAGAACACAGCATTCGTTGACACCGCGATTTATTAACCGAAGAATCACTGCAACAAGCACGGGCCGTCAGCGTCTTAAAGTCGCCCGATTTTCTTTCATACGTACTCCCGACAGCAATGACGTCGCTTCACCATAGCACACGCATGAGTTTCTGTCTCGCTCGCATCAATAGTCTCCGTTCGCCACCTTACGACTTCGGCTATTATCGGTGAACTACGATGTTTATTCGGTACATCAACTGACCAGTCACGGTTCACACTGAGATCGTCCCTGCTCCTACTCGTTTACATATTGCATCGCTACTTCCAGACGGTAGACACGGTAACCGGTGGCTATGCATGTCCTTAATCACTAGACTGCGAATTTTATGCATTTGTAGCAGATGCAACTGACTTGGAACTGAATACAATAGTGACACGAATAAAATTTTCTCCCGTCATTTTTCTTGATTCTCTTCTTAGTGAAATCAATCATTGAGGTAATAAGTTCTTATTTAATTCGCGATTGAATAAATTAATGATAATGTAAATCTGTGTAAATATTCGTAGTTTATTAATCACTTCAAATATAAACGTGTCCATAAGATGATTTGTGCGTTTCGTTTTATCTAACGTATGTTTGTCTATTACATTCACATTGATTTTCATTGGTTATCTGTCAACAGAAATTAGTTGTGTTACTTTACTATACGCGTGTAATTACATTACATAGATCGGGTACGTAGCAGGCATTATGATAGGTAAACATTTTTGTTGCAGGAAAATTTATTCATGGCAAAGAATGTTTAATCAGTGAGATATATGTATTAATATAGAAAACAAGAATAATTTAGTATAAAAATTAAATAATTAATTCAATATAAATGATATAAAACACTTCACTTATATGGACCTAATAATGTTAACAATCTAACAGTACAGTTTCAGAGATTAATGAGAAATGAACGATTAAAAATTTAATACTGTATAATTAAAATAAAAAATTTAAATAGCTATTTGTATAAAATGGAAAATTCTAATAAACATGTATTTCTTATTAGATAAATAAATAGTGAGCATGAAATAAAAATTTTTAAACAATTCTGCAAATCCCTGTTGCATTTCTAATTAAGCATAACATATTTGCAAAAAATTATCAGTTGAATTTGGAATTCAATACATCTTTTTGCAGAGGAAGACTTTACACTATAAACATAATAAGATAAATCAATGTGAATAAGAATGTTCTTTTACTAAATGATTTTAATATTTCAATGTCTGCATTGATAAGAAGCTCTTACTTACATAACTTAAATCGGGTTATTCTGCAAATATAATACATGTTAAACAATTGAAAAATCTGGTAGTAAATTTAAATAGTTGTTAATTCCAGGAATCACATAAAAGTGGGAAATTTGTGTTTGCCTTAATACTTTTATGTATAAATAATTTAATATAAAATTATTATTTATTAAT
>NW_015374261.1:69917-92415 GCF_001272555.1 Dufourea novaeangliae | reverse complement strand
CAGCATGCGCATGCGCACGAAGGCTCCCATGTGGGAGAAAATCCCACATCCTGGCATCACTGCCTGGCATCACTGCAGATCCATCGTGACCGCTGTCGCTACAGCACGTACACGACTCGTAGACAATAAAGTCTTTGTTCCACACACGTGGCAGTCTTATTTAACCTCCGCGCTACAGTGGCCGGGACGTAACATCCCTAGCGTCCCTCAACGCCACAGTCCGAAATATCGATTATGTGTTTACGCTGGCGTCCGACTGTTTACATCCGCGCTTCGATCAATTCGGAGTTGGTCCCAAAGGAGTCTCCCCCCTTCGTTTCAGTTTAACCCCGTATTGTTTGACACGGATCTTTCCAAACATATAGTTAGTAGACAGGGAACACTTCCTTGTTTGTTTCACGGTCGGACGCTTGGAGACCCAGCTTCGAATAAAAGATACTCGGCGAAATTGTAACTATGTGTTGATAATTGAAAGGAAAAGAGAAATTGGACATGCAGCGCCATCTAGGTGTCGCAGAAACGTTAAAACCGCGGTGCTGCGTAATATATGTATTCATATCAATAGTTACTTATAATTCTTCTGTTAAACAACGTTCTGAACTCCTTTTGAATAAATAATTTCAACAGGTTATGGGCCCAGATCGTACGTGACGGCTGCAAAGTGTATTTTTCTCTTGTTCGTGAATAATTTCGGTGTGAATTTAATCGAAGTTGAGTTGCACGTGGAAACTGGAATTCTAAAGAAAAAATTATGGCTACCGGTATTAACGAGTACAAAATACAAATTGATAAGCTTGAAGGACCTGAAGACTGGGCGAAATGGAAATGGCATGTGTCGATGTTATTGCGATCGTACACACTAGAAAGTATCATTGATGGCACGCGCAAATGTCCAAAACTTGAAGAACAAGCGACCGTGGCAGAAGTGGCGGCGCATCAGCTATGGTTAAAAGACGATGCGAAAGCGGCAAGTTTGTTAGCAGGATCACTAGGAAAAAATGTTGCCGAGCTCGTGTTGACGTGTAATCATGCAAGTGAAATTTGGGACAAGCTACACGCGAGGTTTGAACGAAGCAGTACGCAACGACTGAATATGTTGATCGAAGCTTTCTTTCGTGTTCAGCGTGACGAAAAGGAAGACATAAGCACTCATGTCGCGAAGTTACAAAAACTATTTGTGGACTTGAACGATGAACTGCACAAACACAAAGAAAATGTTCTGTCTGAAAGAATTCTAAACGGTAGAATCTTATCTACTCTAGGAAAAGAATACGATAATTTTAAGGACTTGTGGGACACGATTCCGTCGGATAATCAAAGTGTAAATTTATTAATTGAAAAATTGTGCACAATCGAATTGCGTGATCAAAGTACAATGGAATCAGCTGCGTTTGTCAGCAGCGGTGTTGCAAGCAGTTGTGCTAAGAAAAAAACTCAGAAAAACAAAGGTAAACAGACTAAGGAAAACATTGAACGTGCAAAACAAAAATTCCCATGCCATAAGTGCAAGCAGTTAGGACATTGGGCAGTAGAATGTCCAACTAAGAAGACAGATGGTAGAAATGAGAGGACTGTTGCTTTTTTGTCACATGCTCTTGGTGCTTCAAAGAATAATTATGTGGAAGCTGACAAATGGTACTGTGACAGTGGCGCCACAAATCATGTCACTGCGAATAAGCAATATTTTGTATCGTATACAAAATTCACAGTTCCTGAACAAATTTCATTGGGAAAACGAGGTGTGAATATGTTGGCTTATGGACAGGGAACTGTGAAAATTCAGATTCACTTGAATAATACATGGGAGAATGGTGAACTGAAAAATGTTCTTTATGTTCCTGAAGCGAATGCTCATTTATTTTCTGTGAGAGCAGCTGCACGAAGGGGTTTTCGCACAAAACTTGATGATAGAGGTGTCACATTGGAGGACAAAATCACTGGAAAAATAATGATGGTTGGTTACATTAATCACGAACTATATGTACTTGACATGCGTGTCGTTAAACCAGCACAACCAGTTGAAGTGAATCTGGTAACATCATTGGATACACTGCAAGTCTTCCATGAAAGATTTGGGCATCAAAATAAACAACATGTGAAAGGCGTGTTGAAACAAATGAATATCAACGTGGAAGAGTGCAAGGAAGAGTTCTGCGATGGATGTGCACTGGGAAAAATGCATCGGTTGCCATTCAAAAATCGAGAAAATCGACCGATGGTCACTGGTGAGCAAATCCACGCTGATGTGAATGGACCCATGACTAAGGAGTCTCTAGGAAAAGCACGCTACTACGTGTGTTTCAAGGATGATTTCAGTAAATTTCGTAGAATTTTCTTTCTGAAGCGGAAGAGTGAAGTAAGTACAGTCTTGAAACAATTCCTGAACGAAGCAAAGACGAATGGCCATGTTGTTAAGCAGTTCAGGTGCGATGGAGGAAAAGAATTTGACAACAAGGAAGTTTCTGAGATGCTTGCAGACAGGGGTATAGAGCATTCCATTACTCCACCTTATACACCGCAACAAAACGGTGTTGCAGAACGGGAGAACCGAACCATTGTGGAGTGTGCGCGCTCTATGTTAAATCCGAGCAAGTTGCCAACGGAACTGTGGGCAGAAGCTTGCAATACTGCTGCGTATCTCCTGAATCGCACAGGAAAATCCTCCATCGAAAATAAATTTCCGTATGAACTGTGGTATGGACGACCAGTAGGAAGTTTAAAACAACTGAGGATTTTTGGAACAGAATGCTATGTGCATGTGAACAAGAATTTCCGCTCGAAATTCGATGACAAGGCTGTTCCTGGACATCTGGTTGGGTACGTGAATGACAGAGATGGATTCAGGATCTGGATTCCATCTCAGAGGAAAGTCGTTTTGAGCCACGATGTGAAATTTAAGCCTGAAGTTGTCTGCAATCTGCGTACCAAGGCTGCTGAGGTCGTAATTACAAGTAAAGACAATGTTGAACACACTCCTCCTCATGAAGACCACAAAGAAGATTCAAGCGAAGAAAAAGAAGATGAATTTGAATCAGCGTCCAGTTCCGGAGGAAGTGAAGTATTTCAAGAGGAAGAAGAAGTCAAAACGGATGAAGGGAAAATAAGAAGCAAACGTGAAAGGAAGAAACCAGAATGGATGGTTGATGGAGACTACGTCCTCATGGCTGGACCTCCTACCATCAAGGACGAGGATCCAAGCTCATACTCTGTAGCATTACAGTCAAGCGATAAAAATCATTGGAGGAAAGCCATTGATGAAGAATTAGAATCACTGAAAGAAAATAACACTTGGGTTTTGGTTGAGCGTCCAAAGGACATGCGGGTTTTGCAGAATCGATGGGTACTACGTCAGAAAGTCACAGATACTGGGAAAATTCGCTACAAAGCTCGACTAGTGGCGAAAGGATATGTACAAAAACAGGGAATCGACTATGATGAAACCTTTAGTCCTGTTGCACGTTACGACACTATACGGATCCTGTTGGCGGTGGCTGCTGCAGAGAAGATGGAGCTTGACCAATTTGATGTAAGAACAGCTTTTCTGAATGGCATGCTTGAAGAAAATGTATACATGGAACAACCAGAAGGTTATGAAGACAGCACTGGACGAGTATGTTTGTTGAAACGAAGTCTGTATGGTCTTAAACAGGCACCGCGATGCTGGAATAAACGCTTCAAGAAATTTATGAAGAAAGCTGAATTTAGAAACAGTGATGCTGATCCGTGTATTTTCTATAGTAAGAAAAATGAAAAATACCTATATGTTGCAATCTACGTTGACGATGGTCTGGTTGTGGGTAGTGACAAAGCAGAAATTGAAGAATTCATGAAAATGTTACAACAGGAATTTCATACAACTAGAGGATCTCTTAATAATTTCTTGGGTATGAGAATACAGAGAAAGAAAGACGGATCTATAACGGTAAATCAAGAAGAATATACGAAGAAGATTCTGGAAAGATTTGGAATGGCGGAGTCAAACGGAGTTTCAACTCCAATTGGGCGTGAAGAAGATAATGCCAGAGAGAAGATCACATCAAAGACTCCATATCGTGAAGCCGTGGGTTGTCTGCTGTATTTGACTACTGCCTCACGTCCAGACATTGCCTTTGCAGTGAACAAAGCAACACGAGCCATGGAGAATCCTACGGTTCAAGATTGGAATCAAGTCAAACGTATCTTCAGGTATTTGAAGAATACAGTAGACTTTGGAATCATTTACAAGGAGAAAGAAAATCTGAAAGTCTACAGTGATGCAGACTACGCGGGTGACAAGGATACGAGACGTTCAACGACAGGAATCGTCGCAACTCTCACTCATGGAGTCGTATCGTGGACCAGTCAACTGCAAAAATCGGTGGCAACATCCACCACAGAAGCTGAAATAGTGTCAGCAAGTGAAGGAGCGAAAGAATTGATTTGGATAAAAAGGATGCTGTCCGAATTAATTGGAAATGCAAATCAAGATAAATCTCTTACGCTCTACATTGATAATGCTAGTGCAGTGAAGCTATCCAAAAATCCAGCGTATCATCGGAAAACGAAACACATAGAAGTTCGTCACTTCTACGTCAGAGAAAGGTTTCTGGATGGAGATCTGAAAGTTGAACACGTCGAAGGAACAAACCAGTTGGCTGATCTACTAACGAAGCCTTTGGAAAGAGTTCGATTCGAGATGCTGCGTGAAAGGATTGGAGTCCAGAAGATTAATTCTGTAAATCGTTAAGAACCTTGTTTTTTTTTCTTTTGTGATTTTTCTTTTGGAGGAAGTGTTGATAATTGAAAGGAAAAGAGAAATTGGACATGCAGCGCCATCTAGGTGTCGCAGAAACGTTAAAACCGCGGTGCTGCGTAATATATGTATTCATATCAATAGTTACTTATAATTCTTCTGTTAAACAACGTTCTGAACTCCTTTTGAATAAATAATTTCAACACTATGAGTTGTGGATGGAATTGATTGTATGTATCACAGTTTCTACTTTCTTCGTACCTTACAGTGCCAAAGTTCGTCCAGAATGTAACTCAAGATAGAAACCACTTTGATCCGAATTGTACAAATTCTCAAAACCGTAACAATCGGTATACGATTTAACACGCTCCAAAAAGTTGTGTAAACTTGAAGTTTGTTCGTTTTCCCCTATCAGCATTGGACCTCGTAATGAACGTTGTAATTTTTCGTGATACAATACCATGTGCTTTTTTAAATTTTAACAACCATGTACGACTAACTGTAAATGATGGTAAACCTTCAGACAATTTTTCTTGTAATGCCCACCGCCGAATATGTCTATGTTGTCATATATTATTGTTTTTGATTGAATTACTTCTATGACAATTTTGTATGTATAATTTGTGATGCGTAGTAATTTATCCAAACGTGTTCTTCCTTCTTCGACTAAAGCAGCCCATCTACATAACTGCTGAATGGGGTTATCCATTTTGAATCTAGATTGCACTGTTGTTAATTTCAAACGTTTCGTCTTACCACTCTTTCAGTATTCCACAGCATCCAGTAAGGTCCATTTCCGTTTCTGCGAGCCACTCATTGTCAATATCAATATCCGGATGATCACTGTTTGCAACGTGTCTATCAATGTCTAAATATATTTCTTGTTCCATACTGAACATTGGGCTTTCCATTTTCCATACTTTGCACAATTATAGTATATAAAATGTTTCTTAAATCTAACTCGGCGCTGTTAATAGGCGTTTATCGGATTAATATAAACCATTGTGTACAGTAAATTTTGAGAATAATTAGACGTCTTGAATTCAAATATTCGACAAAGTAAAAAAATCACTAAAGGGCACTCAAGGGGCACGACCTTGTGCACGGCACGGGACACAAATAATAAAAATCTGCGAAACTGTAGGAGGCAATTTGAAAAATAAATGTATCAATGGATTTGGAATAAAATGCTCGTTACTTTTTGTTATTATGTAAACTTGAATAAGTTGTAAATTATATTTTGGGCAATTTGTTAGCACCATATTATTTTACATAAAAAACCACAAACCTCGTCCATTACAAGTTTCTAGTACTTTCGGGTCGAAATTTCGAGTGTTGGTTTCACCTCTTAAAATCGTGTCTCAGCCAATAAAAAAAATACGTATCCCTTATTTTTGACTGCATAACAGACATACGAAGTTTTATCAAAATCGGAAGAAGACACTTCCGTGTCTTCCCTTGTAAGAGAAAGTTTATGATACAAAGATAAGCTAATATAAACTAACGTAGACTTTGTTATTATGTTAATTTATTAATATTATATAAATTAGGTAGAAAGAGGGAATAATAGAAATGCAAAGTAACAGCTAACCGGGTAAGAATAAGAGACTAAGATAAGTTGGTAATTAATAAAACTGTATCCAAAGACATAAAACTATGTCTGTACTCAGCAATAAATGTTATTATTATATTAATTGTTGTTATCATTTGCATGCTAGTACATTGGGTATAGATTCTGAGTTTTGTCGTTCTTAGTGTTCCGTTTTACATATACATTGATATTAAAATAATTCATTTTGTTAACTATAGTATTATCCGAATTAAAGCCTATCCTAATTTTCATATTGAAAAACGAATGAAGGTTGTACTAAATAATAATACGGTTGTTTCTTGGCGTATCAAAAGGTTAATGAATAAAGTGTGGTACGCAGTGTATTATTTGCAGGGATATTCGTCTTGTTTTGGTTGTCACAAAGTAGAGTATTTAGATAAATTTCAGTTAAAATTAGTACGTGCATTATCATCCGAAAATTTTATTGGGTTGAGTCATAAATAACTTTCACTTTCAAATGTGTTTTTCAGCTTGTGATACCTTATAATTAACATTAATCTGTTACATATTTTTTGACGTTTTGCGAATAACGAACTCATGCATGTATGTTTTACGCTATGCTTGAACTATCGGCGTGGTCACTGAATTCATATGCATGTTATGTATTCAATTGGCGAATCTTTAACTTGTATTTTCGACAGAAATATGTAAAGCCCATAAATGGCATAAATGTCTTATCACTATAATGGATTTAAGGAACTCATGCCTAATACTATTTCAGTAATGAACTATTATTACACTTTCGTCTCCTTCGGTGGACGTAACTTATGACTCAATCCTATAAATCAACATAAACACTAAACTTTATGAAACTATATTTAGGAATCCAATAGAAATTACTTTTTAAAACCATTGAAGGCAAAGACTATGAATGATATTGTCTCCAAATTTTGATATTATGATAAATCTAGGATCATATCATAATAAATGTACGATTAACGTGTAACATAGTTAATATCACTTTCACTAATACGTGTAATTGAAATTTAACAAAATGTCAGTTAGGTCAGTAAGTATATGTTGGAAGCAAAAAATTCGTCATTTCGTTTCGTATGCACCTATGTACCTAATATTTTTGATACTTTTCGAGGTTTTCGATAGTTTTATAATGAAAATTCGACTAGTGGGACACAGGAAGAATATTATAGTAGACGTACAAAATAGGTATATTAAAAATACATTGTACAGAACGTATTGAACGCCACAATCAAGTGTACTGTAAAAAAAATGAAACTTTAAACTAAAAACAAATATAAGAAAAATAATTAAAGAAATACTAGAACGATTACCCTGTTACAAATTGCTACGTCTATTTAGTTCTAATCGTAAACGCAAAAGATTCACGCATCGGACGTAAATTCGAGGTAATTTGTCTGAATCCAGTCTAAATAGGCGTCACGTGTAACGCGTATGATTTACAGATATAAGTAAATTCGAATTTATTCATCATTACGACAGAATGTTTCTACGCATACACAGTATTATGTTTTTTGTTTTTAACGAAGCAATAATAATAATTTTAGAAGACTTTTCTTAACTAATGTCTCATAAAGACGCATGTAATTATTTGGCAATTTCTTGGTCATCAACTCATCGATTCATTTCCAACTTAAAAGTATCAGACCTGTCTTTTCAGGAATCAATAAATGCAAACCCTGCTAAACTAAAAACAAATTTTGACAAATGTCGTACAATTGAAAATTTCATCGTGAATTCAAACATTATGTTCAGTGATGTACAAAATACAGTTTTATGTTGAGCGTACATGTACACAAGTACAAGTACTATATGTATACGTCAACTACGGATGTTTATCAAATTTCATGCTTCTATAAAGTTCTCATAAAGTGATTGAGTCGGTGCATATGAAATGTAGCTGGTATATTTTATTTAACTGTAAACGAGTTTTATCAGTCAAAGTGATTAATCATTAATATTAAAAACATGAATTTTTGTGAATACATTTTTTAATTTCAAATACACACTTAGAAGACAGTGTAAACCCGTTCGCATTAAACAGTTAAACGCGCCTTGAAGTAGTTACATCATGGATAAGCAGTTCATGATTGGCTTGTATCACCGACACTTGTCACTTGTAGGCAGTTCTGTTTAGATTATTTTACGTTTAGTCATGTGAGCTTGTCGTTGCGTGCGGAATGTTTCGTTTACGTATGTAAATGGGTTAATTGTAGTCTTTATGCTGAATGATCTTTGTTAAAATATATTTCCTATGAGAATCTTGTATGAACTTTACCTTTAATTTTCACTTAAAATGTTCTAGTATAAATACACTCAATACAGCATTGTCTGCTTTAAGGTATTCGAAGTTATCTTTAATTAATTCTTCTGCCAAAAGAAATAGAGTCCGTAAGAAATACAGAGCAGACTCTGACTCAATTGATCTTTCTTAAAGAAATTAAGACATTTTTTCAGTTTGTCTCTTTATACATAATATGTTTAAGGAAGATTTATGATTTTTTATGTTAAAAAAATACAAGACTAAAGAAACTATAAATACTAAAGTAATTGACAAACTGACTTGAACTTTTATACACATGTACTACATATACAGGCTGTTTAGCGAAAGTGTCGTCACGAATTCGCTGAGCAGAAATAGGGACATTTCACATGTCATTAAATGAGCTATTATTAAGTTAAAATGTTTTTAAAATCACTTTTATTTAAATTTAATTATAAAGGAAGGTTTAAATAGTAGATCTAATAAGTTTTTATGTCGATTGTTGCATAAATAAATAATAAAAATCAATTTCTGCGATAGCGGATCTCTTACAAGATTAAAAATAGGGACATTGACCTTATTTTTTTTGTAACATTCATAATCGTTGGATTTGTTATGATTCGTTTTAATACAAAATATTTGAGATATGCTACAGTCTCATTTAACAAAAAAAGGGTAATATCCACATCTCTGAAAAAAATTCAGGTGAAGAAACTCTGATTGACGAAAGTAACGCACACTTAAATATGGTTTAACTTCTGTCCACTTAACACAATTTTTTGTTAAATTCAAGGATAGTCATGGAATTTCATGGCGACTCTTACGTAGGTACCGTCCGTACCAAAATTACAAAAATATATGTAATACTGTTGACATAATAATAAAATAAAATTAAAAAATCAGTTAAAAAATTGGTATTTGCGTCGAGACTCGTAACATTTTTTAACGTTGAATTTTTGTTTAATATGAATTTCTTGAATTTACAAATTTTCCTTAAAACTGTATAAATGTATGGACCGGGTCGCAGATAGAAATGCATTTACGGTTTTAAAAAAAGAATAATCATAAAAGTTGATGATTTTTCTATATTAAAAGAAACGAATACTCATTTAACAACGATTTGGTTGATCACAGTTACTAATCACCATTCATGAAAGCGTAAAAAAACATACAGATTAGTGGAAACCATCATTTCATATGGACCGACCAAACAAATAGTAACTTCTCCATAAATTATTCCATTAACTAAAACAGAAAATACTGTGTTAAATTTGATTATTTGCGTTCTCGTAAGTATCATCCACTACAAACGCATAAAATTCGCAGTTTAATGTTAAATGCACTTCAACAATAGTGTTAGTAATCACAGACTATCGAGTATTGTAATATGGCACTGAAATATGTAAATGCATATTTTATAATGACTAGATTATAACTTTATGTAAACTCTGTAGAGTAATTTACAAAAGTAGGAATTCCACAAAAATTTGCTTATTCTATCATATACTGAAAATGTTATCAAACTTGATTGTAGTTGTTACTTCATTACATTTTACATATTCAAGAATCATATAAAATTCAGTACAGCAAGAAATTCAATAAAGTGTACTGAGCGTTTGTTACTTTCATTCGAATCTGATAGAACTCTGAATAGAGCGAACTAATTCATATTTGATTCTAGTTCTTGTGAATTAGTTCATAGAAATTTATATTTACATAAACATCCGTAGTCTAATAATGACTAAATGAATTTAATATCGATGTCTAAACAAGAATGAGAATTAAGTAACAGGTTTCTTCGAGCTCTAATCACGGTCATAAAAAGGTTACGCTATCCTCTTTTCACGCGGAATTTGTACAATGAAGCTTCCATGTTTGGGAAAAAATAAGTGAGTAACTTTCAAAATAGATGTTCGATTTCTCAAGCATAAATTATGCGAAGGCGCCTATAAATTCTGGTGTCGTAATGACTTCTCGCAACGAAGCTCTATCATTCTCAATAAGTATTCAAATTTCTAAATTACATTAATTCTATGTGATGTTTCCGACTTAATCACGACTTATTCGGTAATATACATCTACTATACCGTGGAGGTTTATACAAATATCCACTTTCACAAGGTAGTTTATAAAACCGGACATTACAGGAAATGTTTTGCAGCAACTAATGGGTTTATCAAGTTACGAAATGTATTGAAAATTGCAAAACACATTAAAACGAAAGCTTAAATAAAATTTTTCTTCGATTCTAGTTCTCATGAAATGAGAATATCTATAAACATCCCCGCGGTCTATGCGTTACTTTGTATGTTCTCCTTCTGTTGAAGTAAAGGCGTTTGAATTCGCATCGAAAAGCCAATGACTAGCTACGCTACCTGCATTTTCATACCTATATGAGTATATTTATGCTATATGCGAGGAATTGTGTTAGAAAATTGAATGAAGTTGGTGTTTCCTGTTACTCGGCCGCTCATACACGGTTTGGAAAATTTATTGACATCACACTTCGGTGTTAAATTACTTTCGTGCAGCTTTCAACCACGAAGAAATAATCTCTCTGTAATATAAGTAATCATTAAAATGAATCAATTAATAAATTACTTTCCATTAAATGTGAAAATCTTACCGACGTGTTTTTCAGTGATAAATCTTCTTATCAGCCTGGACTTCTTATTTCTCTGAATTTATACAATTTTTTTTCGATAGACTGAAAAATCAACATGTTTGTTAAATTGCAAAATTGTCAATTATATATAGTGTGTAAAAAAAACTCAATTTTCAAAACCATGAGTGAAGAAGAATCTTGCTTCTTTTACTAATTTATTTCACTACAATGCAAAAAAAGATTGTTCAAGGTCCATAATGTGTCTTCATTCTTTATGATTTGAAGATTTATGTATACCAAACATGTATAAGATTCACGGTCTGATTACATTAACGATAAGCTCAAATGTTTCATTCCTTGAAAATGTTAATAATCTTACCTTCAGTATAAGAGTAACAAAGTGGAAGCATCAGAGCGCGATTACTTTTCTATCTACACAACTTTATGTACAAAAGTGCTTTTCACATTGACATATATTTTTTAAAAACTCCGATATTTTTATGAAAATTGAAATTTTTTCAAATTAGGTAATACAAAGAAGATCTAGCTGCGATTATGTTAAAATTAAATACTAATCGAAATCGCATAAAATTCCATATAATACTGCATAGTTTTACACAGGACACATAATGAACAGTAAAAAATTATTTATACGTAATCGTGCAAGTATTTCTACTTAGTAAAGTGTTTATTATATGCAGAATGCCCCAGGTCGGGTAGTACAATCGAACATGTGGTGATTCTATAAGAACAAATAAATCGAAAAAAAAAAAACAAGAAAATTTGTCTGAATGATGCTTCGTTTTCGAGATAATTGAACTTGAAGGACGTTGCTACCTGCTGACTTTGCGTCTGTTCTGCTAGCCGCCGTTTCTGCTTATTACCAACACAAATACAACACGCGTTTTAGATGAATGTTCTAAATCCAAGTTTTTCGAAAGCGAAACCACAAACGAAAAAAATTGGCTCCTTTTTTGACTTATTTTTTCTTGTAAAATCATCTCATACCCGGTTGTACTACCTGACTTGTGACACCCTACCCTGTATACATGTGTGTACGCACTTCAATAGGTAGAAATATATACACACAGAGTGTTACCGAAATGGTGGTATAACCTGGAAGAATGTAATTCTACATGCAAAAATAAGTCGAAAATGTGGAATATCATTTTTTTCGTACGATGCTTCGTTTCCAAGATAATCATTCTATAAAATTCACCCAACCCGCATGTGTGTATTTGAATGACGATAAGTAGAAATAGAATGCAATGAACAGACGCATTAGGCGAGTTCTAATTCAATTTCATTTTCTCGAAAACGGAACATCGTAAGAAAAACTGTTATTATACATTTTCGACTTATTTTTGCGTGTAGAATCGTATCATTTCCGAAACACCTTGTACATATGTATATTCCGGGTCGATAATCCGTTTTTACACTATTTACAATCGTTTAAATGTCACAGTTTTACAGAATAATATACAAAGTTGAAGCACTTCTTACAACAATGAGTCTTCTGGTATTGATCATCGACTAGTCTTTCTGCGTTTGCGCCTCGACTCACCGGACGGATTCCATTCGGGATCGACATCGGTGTAAGAATAATTTACTTTAGGAACGTTTCTCTTTGAGCTTCTGGTTTGCCGCGGTGACGACCGAGTTTTTTTCACTGTTTTCAACGTTTCCTGCTGCTGCTCTATCGATTCCGTGCCCAATCTCTTGAACGACGTGGTTCCGTTCGAAACATTCATTTCTTTCCTCTGCGCTGGGGTCTTGAATGATCTCCGAAGACAAGAATCTTGGCACACTGGATTCGGTTGATCGTTTACCGATCGGAATTTAAGTTCTAGCTTCTCGATGCTTTGATGGGCGCCGGAAACATGGATATCTTTGTAGTAATCCCTCCCCACCGAGTTTGAACTATAATGATAAACTGAACTATCATGATCTTTCTCCACCGGAGGCAATTCATGCTCGAATTTAACACGATTTTGTGTGCCGTTCAAAGTTTCTAAAGCAGCTATGGACATCATGGGCACCGCTGGATAATTATCCACCTTTTCAGCTTTAATCGACAGCTCCCCGTACGCCAAGGCGTGCGCCTTAAGCCTCTTCTTCAACGGTAGCATATTATCTGCGTCCTTTTTAAGCCGTTTCTCCGCAATCTCGAAGTTATCGAGTTTCTCGAGTGGGCCGGGCTGCGAATTCTCCACTTTCCGGTACAACTGATCATCGTATAATTTATCCATCGCTTCGCTTTTTTGTCTTTCATGTTCTTGAACGGCCGGGTTTTGTACTGGCATCGGAAGAAAGTATGGGCTGCCCTCGATGCAGGACACACGGCCCTCCGTGGCGGGGTGCATGTACTGTCGTCTATAACGTGCCACGAAGTCATATGTACAGTTCAGACAAGAACAATGTGATCTTTCGCAGGGGCCAGCTGTTTTAGCGTGAGGGTGAATAGGAGTATTCGTGTTGATCTGCAAACTGCAGGACATCGAGTTGCAATGTTTATGATATGGTATGCATAAGTCGGTGTTTCCATAGATCGAAGGCAGGGTTGTTGGAATGTGCAAGGGGTGCTGTGAAGCTGGAATGGTTAAGTGATTAGGGATACTGTTGAACTCCTGTTTGATGTTTTGTCTGCTGAACGGTAAACTCGACTTAAGCTTATCTATCGGTTTGCTTACAACATTCGCATCTTGATAAATTGACGAATTGATCATATCTGTAGGGATTGTTATCTTTTTGGAATACGACTTACTATCCGAGAAATTTTCTTCCAGTTCCATCTTGATTCCTTTGCCTTGGCCCACTGAACACTTGTTCTCCTGGTATGGCAATTCCTTGCTGTAGGCTGCTAACTCTGTATTATAGGGTACGTGATCCAAAGAAGCGACTGCTTCAAACTGTCCACAATCTTCGGTAGATGACACCCAGTTCTTCTCCTTTAGTCTACAAATTTCTTCATCGTTATGGTTCTTCGAGTTCTCCACTGCTTTGTTTATGATGTACAGGTTGCTGTTAGGTGATTTCTGTAATAAAACTACCGTCTCCCCGTTTAAGATAACATTTGTGTTCTCCTTAGCAGTTTGTGTGTTGTTTTCTATGGGCGCCAAATTGTGTATCGACGATTCAATATCGTATTTTACATTCGTTTTACCGTTATAGGTCTCTAGATCGTTAGATGTCACTTCTATGTGAAATGCTACCTTATTCAGTGCATCTTCAGGATAAATTCCAACAATTTTGTTGACCATTTCTGCTGATTGGTTTCTGAGTAATTGAGAAACGATGTTGGACGAATCGCTTCTCTCAGCTTCGTCGTCGGTAGTCTGACTACAACAGGCATACCTCAGCGAAGCGTAGTCCTTTACCTTAATCTGATCGCATTTTACCACAAACTCGGGTTTCAAGTGTGATACATGCTGCGAAACACTAGCCAACAGCGAGAGACCATCGATATTGTCCTGCAAATCAGAGTCTTGAACAACGAATTCGCTTTGAACAATGTTGCATACCCCTTTCACCTCCATTTTTTTATTACACAATTCATTAGACTCCCTTCTTGATGTTTCTTCCAACGTTAAATGGGATCCACTAGGAACAATCATCTTATCATTTGTCATACCGTCCACGGAGTTCCTAAAGTGTGCATTGTTTATGTCAATATTTTCATCCGGGCATGTTACGTTAACTTTATTAGAAATATTTTCCTTATCCGTAGAACAAGATCCGAAAATAGATTCTCTGATATCAACGATGCTCGGTTTAGCTTCGCGTACAGTTTCTAATTCTGTTTGCACGAGAAACTCATTATTTCCCGCATTGTCCACGTTTGTACATTTTGGTGACTTTATTTTAAATTTATCCCGCTTTAAAGCGTCTTCAATATCCTCCGTCATATTGGTACGAATCGTTTCATGTGATTCATCGTTTAATTCTTCTTCAACATTGATCGTGTAGTCAGTCGTAAAGGTTTCTTCATATATTATTGACGGTATAACCCTTCTACTTAGTCTATCGTTACTTACATTAAGATTAGAACAATTAACAGTACTATCTTTGGAATCGTACTGAGTACATATTGTAGTGTTATTTACACTCGGGTATTCTGTTTCTAAATCACAGACTGCTTTCAAACTTTCAACTCTTTTCTGTGCATCAAACTCAGAGAATGTGTCTGTTTCTGTCAGTCGCTTGATCACAGTTTGTTTTTTACTTCTATCGTCTACACCTTCATTGCTTTTAATTTTGAAAACTACATCCTCACTGCTAATGGAACACGAGGTCTCCTTAGTCAAAGAAACAGTCTCTCTTGAGAATAGTTTAGAGGTTGTTTCGTTAATGATTTCGATAAGAGTTGTCTTTTTCATATTTTCCGTCTCAATAATATTATCTGTGACACATATCAATTCGGACACATCGTGTAACTGATGACTGACTATCCTTGATGAATGTGTATCAATACTTTCTTGTTTATTTTTCTTGTTCCTAACTTTCTGTGATGCTTTCACGATCTTCGAGTCGATTCTCTTCTTAGCTTCTTCTAACCATGCCAGCTTCCTAGATTTTCTTCTCTTAACACACTTCTCGAATACTATATCAGTAGTCAAATCAATTATTACAATCTCATTGGACTTGTTACACTTCTTTCGCGAACGACCCTTATTCGAATTAATTGTTTTAGGCATAGCATGCTTTGTAGAAACGTTACTCGAAAAGGTTCCTAAACATTTAAAACTACTAGATTGCTCCAAATTTATAGATTTAAAAGTTTTCAGCAAAGAAATAGATTCATTTTGCTTATTTTTATCTGATATAATTGAATTTATGTTATATTCTATAGAATCTATATCTTTACAAGCAATATCTTCCGGCTGAGAATGAATGCAAATTTGATTAATATTGTCGTTACCAAATTGTTTTACCTTTATGTAAGTAATTTAAACATATATTTAATTATGTAAAGTTCTTCATGAGAGAAATAAATCTCAAATTTTTGTATTTATAGGTTTCATTTTATGAAAATATAAATTTGTAAGGTAATAAGTAGAGTTTATATATATTTTCATTACCTACATAAAGACAACTTTTTCTGGTAATTAATTTACCACGTTTCATACATTAAATTGTATCTTTTTTTATCATTAAGTGTGAAACAACTAGAACATATTCAACAAATACCGTTTGTAAATTAATCCTATTGGACGAATCAATGGCGGTTGCAGGTTCGTCCTTCTTCTGATACACATCACCTTTTTCTTTTTCTCCACAGTATCGTACAAAGAGTTCACAGTGTCTTTTAACGTCAAATTTCAGTTGTAATAGAGCTTTTACAGAATTTGGTTGACTCTTTGGCACTTTTGGCAGTACTTCTTCTAATATACATGGTGAAAACATGGATGGCACTGGCCCCAGAGACGCAAACGCAGTAGCAGTTATTTGATTTCTCACTATCATATCACCAGTAACTTTTCTCCATAAACGATAGACAAGAAAATATCGAACATACATGGTACTCGACTCTGGATGTGGAGGAATATTTTTCATAATTTTCCTGAAAAATAATGACATATACATAATAAGATGAAAAAATTCGATTAAACAAAATTTTAATAATAATAAGTGTAACAAAATAAATTGTCTATGTAACTTGAGCTTACAAGAATTTAAAAACCCACTTATTCGTTACTTACCGTATTATTGGATCTAAAATATGATGGTAATTACGACACATAAATTGTATTTTTATTAAAGTGTCTAATAAATATTGCGTGGAATGTTCTGAAAGAAATTTTCAGAATAGTATTAGCTTATATGCATAGTGTATATTTATTTTATAGATTTAACTGAAATTAATGAATCCACAGATGTCCATACCTAAATAAATGTAAAGGCAAGAAATTAGTCTCGCAGAGATATTCTTGTGTTCCTCTTTACTTTTCTTAGATGCTTTTAGTTCCATGTCTATATACAATGCCAATAAATCTGACATATTATTTAAATAAATAGATCTATTGCAATCCTAAAAGGTAAAATCTTATTAACATACGAATGAAGAAAGAGGTAGTTTCAGTTTCAGATTGAAAGTCACTTACCTCAGGAAGCTCACGATATATGTACATAAATAATAGTAATGTCTCACTAATAGAATCCTTCAATTTTGCAGCTCGTAAAGGCCTTGTGTAACATTCAGTTACACTCATACTTACATTTCTGTAAAAAAATTCTGGGCTAGAGCAATTGATAAATTATAAGTAGGTAATACAATTTTCTTTACTACCACAGTGCAAATTTTCTATTATATAATTAAATCATACCTTCCTCTATTTAGTTATAAAGCCTAATCTTGTCAATATCAAATAACCAGTATATGTATATTATTACTGACAAAATATATCAACATTACTAATGAAACTAAAAATTAGTTGAAATAAATCCTTCAACTAAAAAAATATTATTATACCTTATAATAACTTTATTCCATAGACAATTGTCATGTAAAAAATATGATTTTATTACGATATGCATTTGTAATAATCTCCTGATTTATAATTTTTGTTAATCATTCAGTAACATGCGATAACAATTTATAATATTCATTACATGATTAACTAAATACAAACGTAATGCCAATTACTTACTAATTCTATTCTACTTCAAAATATGTATACAATTATATTTTTTAATGCTACAAAATATAGCATTACCATCAATTAAAAATTTAGTAATATTCATTTCAAATATATTCTTTACATAAAAATTACTGGTCGATTTTTAGCTCTTAAATATACATATAAGGATACAGTAGAATATTTATGTAACTAAATTATCTATTTTCTATATACATAAATAATTCATTACATAAAATATGTATTTTCTCACCAGTACCCGATGATGATATTACTGGTGAACACAAAACAGAAATATTACAGGTATGTATCAGATTATAGACATTACCTTGCATAAAATTGCATAACTTCCATTAAAGATGCCATACTTTTTTCCATGTATATATGTCTGCACATTTTTCTAAATTCTATTATCCAAGGAAATAAATCAGTAATCGATGACTTTGTTTCATCATGGTTTAATTTGGGCCTATGATCGATATGAACCATTTCTTGTTTGTTATCTGTACATTAAAATATATTATGTAAAATTTCCAAGTATAGTCCCAAAAAAAAAAAACACTTCAAAGTAAATACAACTTCTTATTATGACAATTTATTGGTCAAAATATTCATCTTTTTAAGTAAGACATTTTGATTTCTGAAAACTTTATATTTATGCATGTACAAATATCCTTAAATTGCTGAGAGTTCTAGTATTAAAATGTTTTTTAATTCTGTATACAAAAATACAGATTTGCTAATAGTTTTAATTAAAACATATTAATTGAAAATTTTCAACAGAATAAACTGAAATGCCAGTAAGAGACCTACTCATATGGACAACTGGACCAGAGTATGTAAGTAAATTTTTCATAAATCATGTTCCATACATCAAAACCAAATCAGTTCTCATCTCTAAAGGTGTTTCATCAACACCCATCAAATAAATTAATATAACATTACATTCTTAGAATCTTATTATGCTAACCTTCTAACAAATGTACTAACATCTTTCCTATATTATAGCAACAATGACAAGTAAGTAAAAGGAAAGAAGATATAAAACACCCTTCAGCTAATAAAACATTGACAGAATAATATCCACTGCTTTACCTCTCAGGGAGGTAATATTCCATTTCTAAAATATAATACTCCTCTCTCATTTTCAAAGAAATTATTTTCACCCACCACTTAAATTTATGTCTTCAAACTACAATCAAACACATCAAATGTTTTAGAACTAAACTGTTGTTCTGTTAATACGTGCTGAACAAGAAATCAGTCAAATATTGAATAATGTGTTATGTTAGTAGTACATAACACAACTCTGAAACTTTCAATAAACAAACATTATTTCCTTAAATACATGCACGTTTTAAATTTTCTACTTTCACAAGTATTGACCCTTACCAGCCAAGTAAAGACAATTACATTAAATACAAAAATTAATCATTAATAATTAGCGTTACTTAAAATAAATTTGCTCAGGAGTCCGGTAGACACTAAATTTTTCATGAATTCCACCAAAAGCAAAGATGATTTTTCACCAAAAATAATCATATTGCTCATTTACATTTCCACGGTTTCAGTTGGTGATCGTCAGTCAAATAGGTACCAATGCTAATAACTGTAGCGGTAAATCGATCGAACGCGCGTCGAGGGGATGTGTGCTCCTCGCCATTAAATATTCGTAAATAGTCTACCGTGAGCACTTTAATGAACTGGATGGCACATACCTTGAGCTGAGGCGTTATCGGCCCGCATGTTGTTCACTTGTTGGAGACGATTCATTTTCTCTTGGGCTCGCGGCAAATTTCACTCCATAAAAATGTTTGTTTGCGTCGCGTCGTACTTCATAGTAAGGGATCAAGGAAACTATCGGTACCGTGTCTCTCCACATACTACGCTCTCCTCAACGGCCATATTAACACTGATAATTACAGGGGCCGCCGCAAGGGTGCGTATCCTACGCAACCCCCTTACCAAGCTTGCCCTGTTTCCGTCGATGCTCATATTCAACAGTGGCGGTAAATATGAACATATTGAGTTTTTGTTTTTCGATTTCAAACCGTTGAGATATTTGTATATTTATTTGTATCGAGGGTTATAGCTATTTCTTTTTATGTGAAACGTATGCACTCAGCATTGTTTCAAAGATTTCGGGGTGAATGGTTGATTTGTCAGCTTTTCTAGAGACTTGGCCAATCGAGGTCCATAAAATATCTTCCCCTCTTCAGGAGTCGGACCAATCAGGATCGAGCAATTAAGTAATTGCGAATATGTATACACACGCACGCGACTGTTTTTGTTGGACGTGGCTTTGGAATGTTGCGTGTGCGAGTATTTAACCACTTTGCGATAGTTGTATGTCATTTGTTGAAAATTAAGTCTTCTAAATAATTAAATATTTCGAATAAAGTTATTAGAATTATTGTTAAAGATACTTGTACGAAGATTTAAGTGACTTCCCAAGTAAATTGCACGAATACTCAGGGCCGTTTCTGGGTTGTTGGCCGCTCATGTGCGACAACAGTACCGCCGCCCTTCAATTAAGAATTTAATATGCAGTGTTATATATACACAACAAAACCGTAGTCAAATGCGGAAATAGATGGCTATGATTTTGTAGACAACATTTGTACTTTATTGTTAAGGCAACGCTAGATATCAACATAGTTAAGCAAGTTGACAGAAAGTCTTGCTACAACGTTTATGTCAAATTGACCGCAAAACCGGTACAAGGTTTGCGCTGCCTCAGCCCTTTAAATTTTATATGGACGTGCATATATTCGGGAACTAGCGACTATATGTGGTAGCACGATCACACTGTCATGGCGGTGGTAGAAAGTATAAACATATATTATACTATAAGAAAATAGATTTATTGCAGATTTTATAGTGCAATGAACACTAAACCTACCACGACTGGTTTTGCCGTACTAATTCCTATTTCCCTGCGGGGTTCAGTAGGATTAAGAATGAAATTAAGTCCTATGAGCAAACTAACGTCCGGTGCACGGCATCTGGTGTCATAGTCGGCCAGGCATAACGTCAGAATCATATACATCTGTCGCTGCATTCTGCATGTATATGCCGTCAGATTCACAGCATGAGACCAGTAACTCTGCTGTAGAACGTAACAGCAGATTAACTGCCGTGAACAGAGCAGTCTGCAATATAAGCTAATATCATAAATCCAGCAGGCCGTGTGCATAATGTCACCACAGATTGCTACAGATTAACGTTATAAATAGAGCAGTCTTACGGTATAACCTAGCGGGTTTTGGCAATTAAATATTTTTTAAATTAATGTTTACAATTTTTACAAAATAATACATATATAGGCTATATATGTTATTTATATTTTTATATGACGATTTCCCAAATGTTGTCATCTGACATTCTTGAGACATCACCCAATCATCCACTCTTTCTTCATTTTCATTCGTTCCCACATATATTTGAATATATGCATATATGAACTTGTAGTAATGATTACTGGCTGGTTCGGAGGCTATGAACAGAAAAACATGGAATTAAATATTCAAAATAGAGAATGAATATTTTTGTTAATTTTTTGAAGAAAGTGGCACTAAAAAGTGCTATTTGGTTTATTACGAACATGGAAAGGTACTTTCCATATGAATTGAAAAGTGAGCACTGAAAAGTGCTGTTATAGTTAGTGTGAACATAGAGAGATCATTCCCGTTTGAGTAAATTAAAAATGAGCACTGAAAAGTGCTGTTTGCTTTTTGCTATTTTAACTATTTTCAAGGATGTGACCGACTATCGACCACATGTTGGGACTTGTAGGTTATTGTCTATTGTCAAGAATATTCGCAAAGAAAATGCTTAAAAGAACCAAGCCATAAAGCGATTCGTACTCATGTTACTGTAAGTAATTGTGGAGAAAAGGACGGAGTTTCTATCTGAATGCTGCGCTTGACTTTCTAATGTTCCGACGCAGTCGGATTTTTCGATCGTGCACGTTTTCACATTATGACACTTAATTTACTTGAAATAAGGTAAACTGGATTTTCGAACAATAAAGCGCTTCTTTCAAAAATTTTGAAATACTCCCAATGCCTCTTCTAAATAACATACGGAAACAATAACGTATTCGGCGACGCGTACGATTGTACCTACTTACATACATATGTACTTTAAAGTACACACACAACAGGGATAGAGATATATGCATGCCAGTGTAGAAACAGAGTGGGACCTTTAAATGTTTTCGAACATTATGCATGACTATATAATTATTACACAAAATGTAAACATTTAGCAGTGTAATATTTACATATATATATATGTAGGATTCTCGAGGAATGGGGTGATTGATTTTAGACGCTTTACTTATTATATTGGTGTATTTTAGTTAATAGGTTAATAGGTTAATAGGTTTAAACGCTCGCTCTCTCAAAACGCACCGTGATGCACTTTCTTCCCGACCGACTGCGACTAACTGCCCCGTCGAACTTCCACGCCTCATATACATACTCTTTCACCCCCTTGCATTCGTCTCGCTTGCACTCTGTCTCTCGCATACATGGCTTACATTCGTAAAAACATACACTTCCCTATCGCTCAATTCTAAACACTCTTCGTTCACATCTTCCCAGTCACTCGAGTTTCCCAAACATACCGGCGCCGGTCCGTCGCAACATGATCCGGTCGCCTGCACGCACGC
>NW_015374261.1:68737-69668 GCF_001272555.1 Dufourea novaeangliae | reverse complement strand
TTTTCAATTTTCTACATTTCTTATAAAACAAACTTACATTGTATACATTACGAGTCAAAAGTTTGAAATCATTAAATATTACAAGAAATACAAAAATTAAGAAAAAAATTTATTTGCATGTTCATTTATAATTTCAAATTAATAAGAATATTAGATTTCAAACTTATGACTAGACTGCAGATGTTTATACATTCATAGTGTTGCGGTCCCCGCTCATGTCACGTAGCGGTGTATGTCATAAGTTTCACAGGCGCGAAGTTTGAATCGAATAACACATGTAATAGGAAAGGAGGGTGTTGCGTGGGCCCTCAGGGAATCCTGAGTCTCGAAGTAATTAAAGTTCGTAACACGTTAGTTTGATAGATCTTTTTGAATTAAAAGGAAATTATAATGATAATAATAAAGAACAATAAAGATTTAAATTAAAACTTGGAAAATTATATTTAAACTATTTAAATAAACGATTTATAACTAATTTGAAAGGAAAACAAATTTAATTGATAAAGTAATTTTTATACGTCCTTTCTATTACAACGTTGTCGGTGGAATGGTATGTCTTCATTTCCCTTCGTATATCATTTTTGTTTAATTACAAAATGTCCTTAGTTACTACTGACCAATCTTATAATTATTAATTTCTAAGATTAAACCTGATTCGTTGATGCGTTTCTTTCCGGTTATTGATAACGAGCGATTTACATATTTGCAATGATTCTGAGCGTTAAGATAGGAGGCAAAGGCAACTGGCAAATGTTTAAACATTCGTTTCTAAGTGAATATTGATTATTTTATAATCTTGAAATCCATTTATTAAAAGGATCTCTAACAGATTTCACACTTCTTCAAATCAGTGTCAACTTCACCTTTACCCTCCTTTCCTATTACATGTGTTATTCGATTCAAACTTCGCGCCTGTAAAGCTTATGACATA
>NW_015374261.1:65747-68678 GCF_001272555.1 Dufourea novaeangliae | reverse complement strand
TTATAAAATAATCAATATTCACTTAGAAACGAATGTTTAAACATTTGCCAGTTGCCTTCGCCTCCTATCCTAACGCTCAGAATCATTGCAAATATGTAAATCGCTCGTTATTAATGTCAATAACCGGGAAGAAACGCATCAACGAATCAGGTTAAATCTTAGAAATTAATAATTATAAGATTGGTCAGTAGTAACTAAGGACATTTTGTAATTAAACAAAATGATATACGAAGGGAAATGAAAAGACATTCCATTCCACCGACAACGTTGTAATAGAAAGGACGTATAAAAATTACTTTATCAATTAAATTTGTTTTCCTTTAAAATTAGTTAAAAATCGTTTATTTAAATAGTTTAAATATAGTTTTCAAAGTTTTAATTTAAATCTTTATTGTTCTTTATTATTATCGTTATAATTTCCTTTTTATTCAAAATTATCTATAAAACTAACGTGTT
Source organism: Dufourea novaeangliae (assembly GCF_001272555.1). Classification (NCBI taxonomy): domain Eukaryota; kingdom Metazoa; phylum Arthropoda; class Insecta; order Hymenoptera; family Halictidae; genus Dufourea; species Dufourea novaeangliae. The sequence continues at coordinate 68,222 of NW_015374261.1, read as the reverse complement.
TCTAACTTTAATTACTTTGAGACTCAGGATTCCCTGAGGGCCCACGCAACAATAGTATTTCTTAACTGGGAAAATATAATAAAATAAAAATTTCAATAAAGTTGAAGAGTACAGCCAATAGTATAAAATTCAAAATTCCACTTTGTTTTGCTTTTTAAGTATTAGTATGTGAAATTGTGAATTTGGATAAATTGCTGCAGTCTACTTATGACTACAGGCATTCTGCTTCTTCCTTATTCTTTCCCCTGATTATTCCTCTGAAAATCTCACAGTATTTGGGTTGAACTGTGCGTGTGCATGGACCACGTGTCCACCATTGTCGTCAATGAAACAAAATGCACATAATACAATTCATTAATATAAATAACGAATATACAAGTTCATATGAGAAATGTTAACAATTTTAGAAACATAAACAGTAATTGATTTATACCTTGAAGTTATGTATGTACATATACATCATTTGTCATATGTAACTGTCTGGACCATGTGTCAATTTGTTTCTGATTTAATCCTCTCTGTTGTTGTCCATGAAACAAAATGCACGTAATACACAATTCATTAGTATAAATAACGAATATACAAGTTAATATGAGAAATATTAACAATTTTATAAAAACATAAAAAATAATGATTCATACCTTGAAATTATACAGGTGTTCAAACATTGCGTGTGACATCATATTATATACATATACCATACAGTTATATACATATGACAAATGATACACATATACACTAAAAACCAAATAAGACCATAACTGCGAAATGACGAATTTCGGTCTTGTTTGCGCATATTCCTCTCGGTTACCTTAGTTACCAACGTCTTAAACAATTGAGCATCATTATGCCTCGTGTAGCATCATAGATCGAGTGACTGTGAAGTATAAACGTGCCAATTCATAAGTATTCATGTCTTGAGAAATACTTCATTATGTCACCCGGTGTATGACAAATTCTATTGTCCCTGTTACAGAAAGCGAGAAAGTGGGGGAACCAGGGGTTCGAGAGACCTCTCTTGCTCATTCGAGATGCGCGAAACAGTGCGAAACAGTTATGCTCTTATTTGGCGTTTAGTGTATGTATATATACAAGGGTGTTAAAAAAAACCATTCAATATTTATGTGATACATAGGACACGCTGTACTGAGTAAAAAAAACCTTAGTAAACAGGTCGAAAGGTCAACCGTTTCTGAGATATAAATATTTTTGTCAAAAATAATTCCTTAACCTCAACTGGTTATATGAGCACACGGCACACTTTTATTCGATGAAGACAAGATTGCGCCAAGCGTTGGCGCGATCATAACCAATCGCCAATAGGCTCAGAGTACCACGTGACCCTGTTCCCCGCTACCCGGAAGTTGCTTTGCCGCCATTCAGCTTACGCTCAATCCCTTTATTCCTATATCCATAATCTACCTCAATGTCAACTATGCTACAAGAGTAGCGTGCAACTTGTAACCACAACTTAACATCAAGCATTGCACTAAATTTGACATTGCGAGTTTGGCTGACAGGGCGAGTACTGTTACAAAGACATATAGAATAACATATAGAGTTAATTTGATTAAATTTTATTGGTGTAAAATTGGTATAATCATCAGAAAACTTGTGATTATTCTTCCTACTAGTCCAAGTTTTACATATACTAAACGATCTGCGGCCTCCCACCCAGATAGCACACGACATCTTCAAGATGTCTGTTTTATAGCTGTTATTGGTCTGAATGTTCTAGGACCTAATAAAGATGTTTTAAAGCTGTTTGAATAGAAATTCACGTCCTGGAGATATCTGCAAGATGTACCAGAAGACACGTCGTAGCGACGTCTGAAATTCATGTCCTCAGGATGTCCTCAGTACATGTGAGAGAAACGTCTTTGCGATGTCTGAAATTCATGTCCTGAAGATATACTCAGGACATGTGAGATGTACATTGTTGCTTGAATATTTGTTCTAAATAGTCTGAATAGAAACGACTAATGTAATTCAGTTGTTTACATTTTTTACTGGAAAATGATACTATATGTTATATAGAAACCATCAACATTTTTACAAGTGCTTACAAAAGTCAAAAAAGTGCGATAATTAAATTTTTTATGAGAGGTCGGAGACTAGACCTCCATTTTCTTCAATTTTCAATAGTCGACTTCTGAAGCTAATTGCAGTCACGGAGTGAACGCTAAAAGTCGACTGCATGTTCCATTATAATTATTACATAATATTATATAAATAATGTATATATATATATATATATATATATATGAATTATATATATACAGGGTGTCCCAAAAATGTCCTCCGACCCGGAAATGTGGCACTCGGGGGATGAATTGGAACAACTTTTTCCTTAGCAAAAATTTAAACTGAGGCTTCGTTTACGAGATATTAACGAAAAACCGCGACCAATCAGAGCGCGAGTTTGCCAGCCGAGTTCCCGCGCTAGCGGTGGCTACGCGCTACGCTTGTACTACG
>NW_015374261.1:54363-62962 GCF_001272555.1 Dufourea novaeangliae | reverse complement strand
ATATATATATATAATTCATCTATTAATGACTTATTATGACTTATTACTACTCCGAATAGTCCCAAATAGTACATGACGCCTTAAAGATGGCTCAAAGACGCCTCAGACCTAAAATAGACGTAAAATGGGCGTCTTTGTGGCGTCGTGTGCTATCTGGGATATGCATGTATTTTAGGTAGTGTTAGTTTCGATGTAATCTTCTTAAAAGTATAAATAAATTTATTATTTTACGAAATATAGGATTAATAGAACGATTTTTTGTTCTTTTATTTCATTTTTCTACAGAAGAATTACATAAACGCGCATAGTACAATCGCATCAACACTGTTGTATCATAAATTACCATTAAGCATTGTTAAACTTCATGTTACATGTACATTTCGAGTACCAGGCAATTGTGTATTACTTATTGATATTTCAGACAAAATAATAATTTAATATACTTGTTTTCCTTTCTATAATACGCGTGATTAAGACGTCAATATAATAATTAAATAGTTTCATCATTTCCCAAGCAAATTAAAAATCATGTTCTATATTATCAACCTTTTACCGACGTTTCGACAATTATGGAGTACCTATCGGTCTACACAGTGCAATGCATATATACAGTATATACATATATATGTGTGTGTAACACAGTATACACATATATGTGTGTGTATGCTTCTATCTTTCGTTATCATTACAATCGATAAACAGGATAAACTGAAACAGCATCTTAACCCAGGAAAAAAAGTAATTGTTTCAAAATCTAGCAAAAACTCAACAGCTAAAAATTGATCGAACAGTGTGAGGACGCCTGCGCAGCGTTTGCTGGATACCTCCTTGTTTCTCTCGGTCCTTGTCGGCCGTAGCCGCGATCTTCCGTTCCGGCGGTGCCGGCCACCTCGAGCTCAGTGATCCGATGTCTGAGCGCCGCGAAGCTCATAGTAGCCTCGAGGTGTATCGGGTGTATAGTCGACGTGGGTTGGACGAGAAGCTACGTTTTCCTTTTTTTTTCTAATCTTGGTCGCGGTGTTGTCGCTTTCATCACTTTCTTGCCGGTCGCCATTGTGGTGGCGCGCGGTGCAACACGTCGCCGATCGGTTCGGAGCGCGTCAAAATGGGGACGGAGAGAGAAAAATAGAGAGACAGGGCGCGTATGTACATGCATGCTTACACCTTCCTTCTTTCTGGACCATCCTACTCCCCGTATGTCGCATGTTCATTCACACTTTTGACGCCATCAGTCTTCTGCTGTTATTTTCATCGGTGATTCACGTGCCTCCTGTGCCCCTTAGAGTGCGAGCATGGTGTAGAGAGGAAAGGGGATGTGACTAAGGGGACCGTTTTCCACCTAACTAGTGGGACAGAGAATGACACAACTCCAGAGAGGTTGCGTTAAGCTTTAGTTCCGGCGGTGGCTTTCTCGCTGACGTAAAAAGAATCACGCTAGCCGGGCTCACTCCCTCGTTGCTTAATTTTTTCTGGGTGGTATATGGGACAAAGATAGACGCAATGAGAGGGGAAAGGGGGAAGATGCATTGTGTGTATGGGCGAGAAGAGGATCGTATGGGCCGGGAGTAGTGGTCTGGATGGAAGAGAAAGGTACATTATATGACACAGATGAATGAAGATAATATGTACATACTTGGTACTTTCAAGAATTTTGATGTTTAGAGCCTTGTGATCCTCGGTCGTTCGTGTCTCAGTCTATTTGGACCCTAATCTTAGGGCCAGAGGGTAGAAGCCAATTAATATACGTCTTAGTTTTAATGTTTATGAATAAGATGCTTATTACTTTTTCTTCTTTCATCCTTGTTACTTGGGCCGGGTGACTGCTTCAAATTCGTGATTGCAATTGAAATATTTATTAATAGGTTTCTGGCTATTAATCAGTGTGTCGTAAAAGCCTACAAGATGAATGGTAGGTAAGGCCATGGTAGAAGAGATGTATAGTCGAGATATTAAAAAGTTGTTGTGAAAGAGCTGTCAGAAATATAGCGTGTGAAGGGTTCTTGCGCCTATCTTAAAATCTTATAGATTAGTTTTAGTCTTCTTTCGGTTCGATAATTCTACCGTTTTATTTCAGGATCAATAACTATTTAAATGAATACAAATACACCAGCATCATACATGCTAACTATAGATGTAGCTTCTTTGTTTGTTTTCTTCGTTTATTTAATCTACTATATCAGAGGACTGGTCATTCTACAGTGCAGTCGCCGTTCATTTATTGCATATTTCGGGGCTGTAGAGGGCCAGAATTCCAGGAATTATGCAATAAATGTGTGTCAATCACCCAAGCGTTTTCCCCAGCACACGACCGTTCAGTCTGTTTCAGGGTCATTCAGGGTAGGCTGGATATACGCACTTTACAGACATCTTAATTATTTCCGTTATTTTTAAAAATATCAGAAATGTATATTCGCAGGAGTTGTTTAACATGGAAAGGACTATTACTTAGCAGTAACAATTTTTTCGTAAGTGGTGGATCTTTATAATTTTCAAGGTTAATTATGTTTTCTATTTAATGATTCTAAACATTGTGGAATAAAAATATTTTTTTGACGTAAATGGATTCTTCTGAACATTCTGCGTAATAAAATATTAAGGTATTATGTGCAAAAAGTTAATAATTCGTGAGATATTTTATATACAAAATAGGAAATTTGTCACAAACTGCTCTCACAATTTTTTCTCGACCTATAACAAAATTATTTCTGCTATGTTATGGTCCTTCTGATACCATATAACTTTTGGGAATAAACTATTCTTCATATCTGTAGAAATAATGGAGATAATTAAAGTGAGTAACGTTGCTGGACTGCTTTTTATAATGCACGTATGATTGAACTTAGTTTTATTTATTCTTCTACATTGAAAACAATATAATGAATAATATGGAAAAAATTGTGACGTACAAAATAATTAACAACAAAATTTGCTTAATTATCTTGTTTATGTAATTGTACACCTATGTATTTCAGTCTAGTAGACAATTAATGTTTTAACTTCATTACATTGAGTTTGTTAGGTATAACATTTTACTTCTGACTTATAATCAGTCATCTTGACATTCTCATTATTAAATTTTCATAATATTTTTGAGATATTCAGTTCTATTGTACTATGACTTTATCATTGAGAACCTTCTGTTAATTTTTTCAATTAGAGATCATTGGGCAAAGCATGAAATATTTATGAATATGTTTATACATATACTCAACTGTGTCTCAGAAGTAAAATATTGTAAGTAACAAATTAAAGACAATACACTTAAAAAATTGTTTCTTAAGCTAAAATAGTTGTAGAATTATGGACAGGTTGATTTTTTAAATATTTCCTGCATGGAATATTTATAGGAATAATGATTTCAAACACTATTATTGGTTCAGTTTTACTTTGTACTATTTTAATAAGTTATGCAGTATCCCACGCTAGACGAACACATTTTTTTGTTAGGCCTTAATTTCATTTACAAACTGTATATCAATTTTCAGCTTTTTATAGCTTTTTGATTTGTATGATTAACCACCTAAAAAATATTTAACATTCTCATACCTAACTCTGACTTTATTATAAGTTTATATGCGTACATAACTACTCTAAAAACCAAATAAGACCATAACTGCGAAATGACGAATTTCGGTCTTGTTTGCGCATATTCCTCTCGGTTACCTTAGTTACCAACGTCTTAAACAATTGAGCATCATTATGCCTCGTGTAGCATCATACATCGAGTGACTGTGAAGTACAAACGTGCCAATTCATAAGTATTCATATCTTGAGAAATACTTCATTATGTCACCCGGTGTATGACAAATTCTATCGCCCATGTTACAGAGAGACCTCTGGTGCTCATCCCAGCTGCGCGAAGCAGTTATGGTCTTATTTGGTTTTTAGAGTACTTATGTTCTATATGAATTATACATAATACGAAATGTAGTTGATTATAACTGAAAATATCTAAAAACATTGAAACATTTTATGAAAACAATATTATATACCCTGCACTTTCTGTGATGAAATATGCGAGTTAAACGTTGACATCGTATGTTGATGCCAGAATCGTGGAACTTGGTTCCCCCCCTATGACCTACCGGCGTCTCCTGCTTTACTTCCGCCGTTCTGACACACATCCTACCTCTAGCCCTGTCCGTGTGCGCTTCCCGTTCGAGTGTTTCCGCTGACTACCTGCGTCACCCGACAACGTAAACAATGAGGAAACCTTGGAGACCCTGTTCGAGAGTCTCACTGGGCCGAAAATTCACGTTTCCAACACGGCGCCCGGCAACCTAAACGCGTGAGCAACAGTCTGGAGACCCCGCCCGAATCCCACTGTGGCGGTTTTACTTTTTATATTTAATTATTTTATCATTTCACTTTGTAACCTCACAGTAAAATAATATCTTGAAAAATATTAATTTGCGAAACATTGAAAAAGAAAGAAATAAATTGTTTCATCTTGAATATTTAAATTTTATATTACATACATGCATATTCTGTTATATATAAAACAAGTATTCTTACCATTAGATGTTACCGTTATTTTAATTATTGCATGAGATTAAAATGTTACGTTATAAATATATCTTCATTCGTTTTTCGAAAACTATACCATCGATTTTAAAGTTCTTGGTGTTAAATTGCATGAATCTGAAGGGTTTTTCTAACTACATAAACATGAAGTGGCCCCCCTTCCCCTTTAAGGGGGGCGGGGATACCTTTATAGTTTTAAATGGAACCCCCTATAAAACGTTACATACTTACATTCTACAGGAAAAAAAAGTAAATTTTGTCTGAAACATTTTTTTGTCCGATATTTCCATGATGAGATATAACAGTTTGAAGTTTCGACTTGTAGGTACTTACTTGAAGTGCTCGGAAATTGCGTTATTGAATTATACGCGCTTGAGTCCTTTGTGTAAGAAACGATTGAAAATTAAGAAGCCAAGAAAACTCGCGCAAACAATGATGGTATAACCGAATATATATTTGCTACGTCGTCTCGAATAGTGCGTATCAAACGACTGCAGATACAAGACAAAGTTATGTTTGAACCGCCCACCACAAAAGAGAATATGAAACAAAGAATACGTGACGCTTCCGCTTCAATGACTCCCGAAATGTTAACAAATGTTAGAACAACTTTGATGCTTCGAGTAAATAAATGTTTACAAGCCCGTGGTTGACATTTTGAACATTTAACTTAAGAATCATTTTATTTCTTCACGAATAAGCACATGTTAGAAATTTCAACGCAAGCGTCGTATAAACATGACCGAATGCCCAGATAGCGGCTGCACTGTTTACGTTAAGGCGAGCGCAGTAACGGGGCCCGACAGCACGACGCCTGGGATATTGTAAATTAGCCACGGACCCTTGAGGAGTTTTCCCTGGACGACGACGAAGGGACCTCCCGGCAGTGATGCCAGAATCGTGGTACTGTTTACCCCCACCACTCTCCCACTCCGACGTACCATCGTCTCCCACTATGACGTCCCGGCTACCCCTACTTTACGTCCATCGTGCTGGCACACACAAGCATATCCAAGCCCTGTTCGTCGTGTCGCTGGCCGTTCGAGAAACGGTGAGCTATACTTAGAAAAGAGTGGGGGTAAACCGTACCACGATTCTACCATCCTGCTGTCTTGGAAATCCTGTTCGAATACCACTGCGGTGAAAATTCACGTTCTCGACGCGATGCTCCGCAACCTAAGCGCGTGAGCAGTCAAGAGACCCTCTTCGAATCCCAATGCGGCGGTTTTACTTTTTATTTTTAATTATTTTATAATTTCACTTTGTAACCTCTAAGTAAAATAAAAAAGTTAAAAAATATTAATTCAGGAAGCATTTAAAAAGAAGAAAATAAATGTTTTCCACTTCAATGTCTAAATTTTTTATTATATACATACATATTATGTTGTAGACACATAAATTATTTTTACAATTATATGTTATCCTTAAAACCCTACTCATTACTACTCCGAACATTCGTACAAAAATCTATTAGATTTAACTGCAATAGTTTGGAAATTTCGATAGTAATCAATTTCTAAAAGCTGTTTCAACGTCAAGGGCAATCATACGCGTTGCCGAGTACGTTATTGTTTCATTATGTCAAAAGAGATAATTAGGAATTTCAGAGGTTTTGAAAGAAGTGCTTTAGGCGCTCGAAAAAGCAGTATACTGCGAATAATGATCCGTTTCAAAACCTCTGAAATTCCTAAAGTACCTCTTTTCAAAAGACTCTTTTGACATAATGGAACAATAACGTATTCGGCGACGCGTATGATCTTTTACTGTGTACTTTCTTAAAAATGTTATGCATAAATGTAGGAGATTCTTCTAATGAAAGTAAGTTCAAACATGGCATAAATTAGAGTCTCTTTAAGAAGATAGAATTTGTATCGCGACATAAGGTATGAATAAAAATTGTTTTGCTGCATCCCCTTCTGCTTTTATGTATACAGATTGAACATTATTCAAAACAGTATTAATGAATAATTCCAAATACTTTATTTAACTGTGGTTAAAATACAAAATTGCAATTACACAATTACATAAATAAATAATTACGTATACAATCAAATCTAAGATGCTTGTAATCACATTTCACAAGCTATCATCAGCAGCAAAGTAAATTTTGTTTCAAGGAATAAATGGAACATCCAATAATATATCAGCATAGTAAAACAATGCCCGAATGGAACCAAGTTCAATACTTAAAAGTAGTTTTTCATTGTCGAATGCTTGCAAGTTAGAATACTGCCACAATACTAACAATCTTTGCAAATGATGAGATATAAATAAAATAAACAATTATTTTTATTTCAACGAAAAAGCAAAATTGTGACCAATTATCCCACCTTTCCCTTAATGTCGCGATATGAATTGTATGTTATTAAATATAGTTTGATGTATGTCGGGTTTGGACTTTTTTTCATCAGGAGAGTCTCCTACATTTATTCATAACATTTTTAAGAAATTACACTGAAAGGAGTAAAAGTTTAAATTTCTATTCACGGGTGATTCGTTCTGTGTATTACATTGTAAACCGAACGATACCATCGACTCACGCCGAGGCCCCGTGACGTCATCTGACTTGGTCGGTTTAAATCCCACTTGGTGTTCCATCCATTCTTTGTTGTTAGTTTGTTTCTGACTGACTCCCTTCTACTCAAAAGTGAGGAAGCGAAATTACAGAATAATTCAACAAAAAAAAGACAAGTTCATAGCAATCTTAATATTTTATCTTATGTTATTGAAATTACTATTTCAATTGTGTTTTTTTCTTTTCATATGTAGAAAAGCGAAAGACCATTCGGCAACGTATATACGTGGACCAGCTGCAGCGGTTTTTGTTAGCGGCGAAATGTATCATTAACAAAAAAAAATGAATTTTAAAAATGCTTCCCGAATGAATATTTTTTAACTTTTCATTCAAACTTAACTTAGAGGTGGCAAGTAAAGCCAACAAATTTTAAAAGACTGAAGATACACTTATGACGTAATATTTTAATCTAATACATTTTTGTACGAATGTTCAGAGTAGTAATGAGTAGGGTTGTAAGGATAACATCTCATTGTAAAAATAATTTATGTGTGTACAACATAATATGTATGTATATAATAAAAAATTTAGATATTGAAGTGGAAAACATTTATTTTCTTCTTTTTAAATGCTTCCCGAATTAATATTTTTTAACTTTTTTATTTTACTTAGAGGTTACAAAGTGAAATGATAAAATAATTAAAAATAAAACGTAAAACCGCCGTATTGGGATGCGAACAGGGTCTCTAGACTGTTGCTGACGCGTTAGGCTGCGGGGTATCGCGTCGAGAACGTGAATTTTCGCTGCAGTGAGAATTGTGAATCGACGAGGATCTCCGAGGTCCTCTCCTTGTTTACGTTCTCGACTGACGTACCGAATGTCGGCGGAAAGACCCGAACGGACAGTGCACACCGACAGGGCTAGGATATGCTGGTGTGTGCCAGCACGGTGGACGTAAAGTAGGGGTAGCCGGGACGTCATAGTGGGAGACGATGGTACGTCGGAGTGGGAGAGTGGTGGGGGTAAGCAGTACCACGATTCTGGCATTACTGGCCAGAATCGTGGGATTTTCGCGCGAGCGCTTACCCTCTCCATGCCTCCCGTGGGTATTTTACCCAAGCATATCTAGTCTGTCCGTGAGCTCTGCCCCCACTACGTCCTATTCGGCGACTCACCAACACAAGCGTTTTCTACCTCTGTCCGTGTGCGCTCTGCTTCGGGTGTTCTCGGCAAAAGTCTACGTCACGCGTTTACGACGCGACGACCGAGTGGCCCAAGCCAGGTCACAAAATCCCGTATCCCAAGCAATCTAAACGCCGAGAGTCGAGAGCAGCATGAATTCTCTAACGCCCTCATGACGAGGACCCCGTCCCTAACCCCGTTCGAATCCCGATGCGACGGTTTTACTTTCTATTTTTAATTATTGCATAATTTCATTTTGTAATATGTCAGTAAAATGAAAACTTCGAAGATATTGATTTAAGAAGCATTTTAAACAAATGGGAGATGTATTTATTCCTCTTCAATATTTAAATTTTATATTACACAAATACATATTC
>NW_015374261.1:40934-52944 GCF_001272555.1 Dufourea novaeangliae | reverse complement strand
GTTTAGGACGTAAATTTTAGGTTGCTTGGGATTTGGGATTTTTTACCTGGCTTGGGCCACTCGGCCGTCGCATCGTAAACGCGTGACGTAGACTTTTGCCGAGAACACCCGATGCAGAGCGCACACGGACAGAGGTAGAAAACGCTTGTGTTGGTGAGTCGCCGAGTAGGACGTAGTGGGGGCAGAGTTCACGGACAGGCTAGAATATGCTTCGGTAAAATAAAATACCCACGGGAGGCATGGAGAGGGTAAGCGCTCGCGCGAAAATCCTACGATTCTGGCATCAGTGCGAGGAGCAGTGATGCCAGAATCGTGGAACTTGCTTCCACCACCACGACGTCCTGGCTACCCCCACTTTATTCCACAGTTTCTGCCACACAAGCATACTTTGCTTCTATCCGTGTGAGCTGGCTCGTTCGGGTGTTTCCGTAAGATCTACGTTACCAACGCGACTCCCAACAACCAGAGCGCGTGCGCAGAAATCATTTCGTGTGCTGACGTCCTGGCTACCCCCACTTTACGTCCCCCGTGCTGGCACACACACACAAGTATATCCCAGCCCTGTCCATGTGCGCAGGCCGTTCGAGAGACGGTGAGCTATGTTTAGAAAAGAGTGGGGGAAAGCGACCCACGATTCTGGCATCACTGCTTGCCTTGGAAATCCTGTTCGAATACGACTGCGGCGAAAATTCACGTTCTCGACGCGATGCCCCGCAACCTAAGCGCGTGAACAGTCAAGAAATCCTGTTCGAATCCCAATGCGGCGGTTTTACTTTTTATTTTTAATTATTTTATAATTTCACTTTGTAACCTCTAAGTAAAATAAAAAAGTTAAAAAATATTGATTCAGGAAGCATTTAAAAAGAAGAAAATAAATGTTTTCCACTTCAATGTCTAAATTTTTTATTATATACATACATATTATGTTGTATACACATAAATTATTTTTACAATTAGATGTTACCCGCTAAAAACCGCTGCAGCTGGTCCACGTATATGCCGAATGGTCTTTTGCTTTTCTCCATATGAAAAGAAAAAAACACAATTGAAATAGTAATTTTAATAACATAAGATAAAATATTAAGATTGCTATGAACTTATTTTTTTTTTGTTGAATTATTCTGTAATTTCGCTTCCTCACTTTTGAGTAGAAGTTTCGCAGCAAACGAAAGTAACGAAGTACGATAGTCTTTTAAAACTATTTAAAATGTGCCTCATTGTAATATTTTGGAAATTCCTTTATTGCCGGAAATTTTCTTTATTGACAGAAATTTCGACGGCTAACGGTAATGAATTTCTAAAAGCTATTTCAACGGTAAGGGACTTTTAATTTGGTCCATCGTAGACGTCGTCGAATACCTTATTGTTTCATTATGTCAAAAGAGTCTTTTGAAAAGAGGTAGTTAAGAATTTCAGGGGATTCGAAAGAAGTGCTTAGGCGCTCGAAAAAACAATATACTGCTAATAGTGATCCGCTATAGACTTCACAAAGGACCTGTTAAAGGTAACCGTGCGCCCAGTTCCAGGTAAGCGAGCCGCTCGCGCGGCGTTTACGATCGGCCGAATCGTACCAATTGCACCCTTTATTACTTGAAATGAGGTCTAAAAAGATTATCGATAGGTCTCGTACCCGTCTCAGTGGTGTCATTTAAAGTAATATGGATTGCAACTGGTACGATCGGCCAACCGTAATCACCGCGCCTACCTCATAACGTATTATAACGTATAAATAACGTATTCGACGACGTCTACGATGGACCTAATTAAAAGTCCCTTACCGTTGAAATAGCTTTTAGAAATTCATTACCGTTAGCCGTCGAAATTTCTGTCAATAAAGAAAATTTCCGGCAATAAAGGAATTTCCAAAATATTACAATGAGGCACATTTTAAATAGTTTTAAAAGACTATCGTACTTCGTTACTTTCGTTTGCTGCGAAACTTCTACTCAAAAGTGAGGAAGCGAAATTACAGAATAATTCAACAAAAAAAAAATAAGTTCATAGCAATCTTAATATTTTATCTTATGTTATTAAAATTACTATTTCAATTGTGTTTTTTTCTTTTCATATGGAGAAAAGCAAAAGACCATTCGGCATATACGTGGACCAGCTGCAGCGGTTTTTAGCGGGTAACATCTAATTGTAAAAATAATTTATGTGTATACAACATAATATGTATGTATATAATAAAAAATTTAGACATTGAAGTGGAAAACATTTATTTTCTTCTTTTTAAATGCTTCCTGAATCAATATTTTTTAACTTTTTTATTTTACTTAGAGGTTACAAAGTGAAATTATAAAATAATTAAAAATAAAAAGTAAAACCGCCGCATTGGGATTCGAACAGGATTTCTTGACTGTTCACGCGCTTAGGTTGCGGGGCATCGCGTCGAGAACGTGAATTTTCGCCGCAGTCGTATTCGAACAGGATTTCCAAGGCAAGCAGTGATGCCAGAATCGTGGGTCGCTTTCCCCCACTCTTTTCTAAACATAGCTCACCGTCTCTCGAACGGCCTGCACACATGGACAGGGCTGGGATATACTTGTGTGTGTGTGCCAGCACGGTGACGTAAAGTGGGGGTAGCCAGGACGTCAGCACACGAAATGATTTCTGCGCACGCGCTCTGGTTGTTGGGAGTCGCGTTGGTAACGTAGATCTTACGGAAACACCCGAACGAGCCAGCTCACACGGATAGAAGCAAAGTATGCTTGTGTGGCAGAAACTGTGGAATAAAGTGGGGGTAGCCAGGACGTCGTGGTGGTGGAAGCAAGTTCCACGATTCTGGCATCACTGGCGAGGAGGGTCATTCTTGTATCTGCAGTCGTTTGACACGCACTGTTCGAGACGACGTAGCAAATATATATTCGGTTATACCATCATTGTTTGCGCGAGTTTTCTTGGCTCCTTATTTTTCAATCGTTTCTTACACAAATGACTCAAGCGCGTATAATTCAGTAATGCAATTTCCGAGCGCTTCAAGTAAGGACCTACAAGTCGAAACTTCAAACTGTCATATCTCATCATGGAAATATCTGACAAAAAAAGGTTTCAGACAAAATTTACTTGTTTTTTTCGCGTAGAATCTAAATATGTAACGTTTTATAGGGGGTTCCATTTAAAACTATAAAGGTACCCCCGCCCCCCCCTCCTTAAAGGGGAAGGGGGGGCACTTCATGTTCATGTAGTTAGAAAGACCCTTCAGATTCATGCAATTTAAGACCAAGAACTTTAAAATCGATGGCATAGTTTTCGAGATATTGAGCTGTTAAGAGTTATGTGGGCCACCCTGTATATCCTTTCACAGTAACGACATACTATCATACCTAATGTCCTCAATTTTTTGAAGATTTCTTTATAGGGTCCACTGTAGTTTTAAAAATCAAAGACCGATGGTTTTGACGATTTTCCGAGAAAAAAGAACTTACAGGTATTTTAAATGTTTGTACTTCTTTTATTAATCCTTTAACGCCTAGGGTTGCACCAGTTTAACATTGATTCTAAAAGTGCGTCCAATTCTGTTGCCGATTAATATCTAACTTTTCCGAGCAAGGAAAAAAAATTAAAAAGTATGTATTGATGTTTGGACTTGAAAATAACAAGATACAACATATACAGGGTGCTCGACAACTAGTGGGCAAAAATTTAAGGGGTGATTCTATGAGGCAAAATAAGACGAAAATCCAGAATAACGAAATTGCAAAAAATGCTTCGTTTGTTAGTTATAAGCGTTTAAAAATTGAACCAAATCATGGCAACCCGAGCGCACGGAGTGTCAGCGGATCACGGATCATCAGGGGCGTACAGTCACTTTAAAGACTCAACGACGTGCAAGAAAAGTCGGTAGAACAGCTGTTTACTTACCCCGTAGAAGATGTCGATAACTTGTGCCCGCGGTATTTGAGTCGAATCCACCTGTATCGCATTAACTCTGATTACTCGATAAAATTCGCAAGAAATGTAAATATCTTCTTACGAATATTATCGAGTAGAGAGGATTAATGCCCCCTCTAGTTGTCACGTATCACAATTGTCCTGTCCACGAGTATCCATGAAATTAATCCGCACACGCACGTACACCACAGAAGTCCGCGAAAAGTGTTCACACACACTGCGCGATTGTCCCGATCGCGAAAAATGTTCACACACACTGCGCGATTAAGTAGACCCGCGAGCTGTTCCTCCGTTGGGTTTAACACTCTATAGGTTACACAAAACTAACACTCAAAATAATTAATTTAAAACTATTTAACACTAACTTTTATACTAATTTTTAACACGCTATAATTAATAAAACCTACAAAATTTAATAAAACCTGCAATAATGAATAAAACCTACAATATTTAATAAAACCTGCAGTAATGAATGAAATCTACAATATTTAATAAAACTTGCAATAATTAATAAAATCTACAATACTTAATAAAACCTACAACAATTAATAAAACTTACAATAATTAATTTGCAGTATTTATAACGACGACATATGCGACACTACTAAATAATCACTACGTAATTGCTAAATAAACTAAAACATAGTTTTCCGAACATGAACTCTATTTGCTCGTAGAATGCAAAGGGCACCGTTCGGAAAGGACGACTGATATTGTTGAACTGATCCTCCCTCGTTAGGATCGATGTGGCGTAATAGGTCGATCCCCACTCTTTCATGGTCAATACTTTTTGAGAAGGAAAAACTGCATGGGAAAGTTTCTTGGAGGTCGCGTTTCTTTTCGTATATTCTTAGAGCAACATCTGTATTTTTTTCTCATACACCACTCGGGGCCTCGAGGCCACTTAGCCACGATCACCCGCGGATTGCCTGTAACGTGTTACTGCCATCGACGAAGACCTTGCCTATTGTGTTTTCGGCCGTCCCTCTAGACATTAACTTGTAAAAAGAACTTTCAACCTCGAATTCCAATTCCATGTTAGAAATGGTTCATATTACACCGAATGTATGTATTTAACAATTTTATTTATTTTAGTTTCTTAGTTTCTTCATGCATCGTAATGAAGTTGCGGCAAATTTCATCTCAGTTTCATTCTAATATCATTATACGTTTTGTATGATCCATGTTAATTGCATATTATTTTTTTGCGTAAACAAGAACCTCAAACACTTAGAGTAAGATCGAAGTGGTAATAAAATGTGCAATGCACATAAAACATACAGTAAGTCCATATTCAATATTTCATAAATAAACAGCGGCGCGCTCCGACTCAGATAGCAAGCCGCCTTCGTCGGTCGATCGTAAGCGGCTGGTGTAATTTATACCTGAATGACTTTACATTTAGGGGGTGGCTGTGGGAACGAGCTTGTCCTCCGTCGCGGGGTGCCGAACGATGTTTTTAACCGAGTGCATGCGTTAATTGATTATCGTTCTAAGCTTCGCTCGATAGGATAATATCTTTATTCCTGATATATTAAATATTGACTTACTGTATGTTTTATGTGCATTACACATTTTATTACCACTTCGATCTTACTCCAAGTGTTTGAGGTTCTTGTTTCCGCAAAAAAATAATATGCAATTAACATGGATCATACAAAACGTATAATGATATTAGAATGAAACTAAGATGAAATTTGCCGCACCTTCATTACGATGCATGAAGAAACTAAGAAACTAAAATAAATAAAATTGTTAAACACATACATACGGTGTAATATGAACCATTTCTAACATGGAATTGCAATTCGAGGTTGAAAGTTCTTTTTACAAGTTAATGTCTAGATGGACGGACGAAAACACAATAGGTAAGGTCTTCGTCGATGGCAGTAAGACGTTACAGGAAATCCGCGGGTGGTCGTCCTGCAGAAGACAAGAAACAGTTTTATAATGTCCAGACTCGCACACCCTCCGTATCGTGGCCAAGTAGCCTCGAGGCCCCGAATGGTGTATGAGAAAAAAATACAGATGTTGCTCTAAGAATATACGAAAAGAAACGCGACCTCCAAGACACGTTCCCATGCAGTTCTTCCTTCCCAAAATATTGACCATGAAAGAGTGGGGATCGACCTATTACGCCACATCGATCCTAACGAGGGAGGATCAGTTCAACAATTTCAGTCGTCTTTTCCGAACGGTGCCCTTTGCATTCTACGAGCAAATAGAGTTCATTTTCGGAATACTAAGTTTTAGTTTATTTAGCGATTACTCAGTGATTATTTAATACTGTCGCGTATGTCGTCGTTATAAATAGTGTAAATTAATTATTGTAAGTTTTATTAATTATTGTAGGTTTTATTAAGTATTGTAGATTTTATTAATTATTGCGAGTTTTATTAAATATTGTAGATTTTATTCATTATTGCAGGTTTTATTAAATATTGTAGGTTTTATTCATTATTGCAGGTTTTGTTAAATTTTGTAGGTTTTATTAATTATAGCTTGTTAAAAATTAGTATAAAAGTTTTCGCAATTTCGTTATTCTTGATTTTCGTCTTCTTCTGCCTCAAAGAATCACCCCTTAAATTTTTTCCCACTAGTTGTCGAACACCCTGTATATGAGTCTCATAACTTTGAGATAACGAGTTACGAGTCTGGGCGTTAAAAAGATCGAAGATATATTTATAACGAAACATTTTAATCTACTGGATGTTTCTACGAAAGTTTTTATATTTGTGTACTCCAATAGTTATAATAACGGTAATATCTAATTATTAAGAATAATTTTTGTATTCATAACATAATAAGTATGTATAAAATATAAAATTTATATATTGAAGAGGAAAAAATTCATCTACTTTCTTTTAAATACTTCACAAATTAATATTTTTCAAGTTTTTATTTTACTGAGAGGCTATACAGTGAAATTATAAAATAATTAAATATAAAAAGTAAAACCGCCACAGTGGGATACGAATGCGGTCTCCCGACTGTTCCGCACACGTTTAGGTTGCTGGGCATCGCGTCGGAAACGTGAATTTTCGCCGTAATGGTATTTGTTCGAGATTCTGTAGAAGTTTCGACGGGGGTGAGGATGACGGTTCCCGTTCCACGGCGCGAGCGAATAGCGTCATACCGCGTTCTGACGCGTGTCACACCATCTATGCGCAACAAGCCTAATCGGCTAACTGTCGATGGCTGACAGGTGTAATGGATTCGCGCGTGGTGTCGCGCACCGTCTTCCGCTCCCCAACCGCCATGCTTTTGCCGAATCGTGCGATCTTCCTTCTTCTCGTACGGGCTATCGAACTGGACGGACGTGTCTGCTCCTCGGTCGTGCCGTCGAATAAGCCACGCGTGTGTTAGCTACTCGTTTGTGCTGGCGAGTTGGCCACGCGTGTTCGTTTAACTTCTCGTTTGTGCTGGCGAGCAAGTTATACCACACTACCTTCTTCTCGTACGGGCTATCGAACTGGACGGACGCGTGTCTGCTCCTCGGTCGTGCCGTCGAATAAGCCACGCGTGCTTTAGCTACTCGTTTGTGCTGGCGAGTTGGCCACGCGTGTTCGGGTTTACTTCTCGTTTGTGCTGGCGAGCAAGTATTAACCCGCTTTCTTTTCTTCTCGCGGTGTTGGCGATCAAGCCACACACGTATAGTTTCTTTCTCGTTTGTGCTGGCGCGAAGTAACACGTGTGCACGCGCCGCGTAATTTTGTTATAACCTCCAACGGCTAGTACTAAGCCTTCACGAGGACACTGTGTTGTTAATCGGACGAACTGTTCAGGGAAATAAAGCCCCCGTTATGTAAATGTGTACGAAAATTCAAACCTAACCTTACATCCTCGCTATTCATGACCACGTGTGCTCAATTCCGTTCCCGATCGGCACTTTTGCGAAGTGGGCTGCTACACTCCACCCACTTCTTGTAACGTTTATTTTACTTGGCAATCTTTATTCGCAACAGTATTCGAATAGGATTTCCAAGGCAGTAGTGATGTCAGACGTGCACGTTCCTTACAATAGTGTATCTTCATCACTTTCTATGTTACAGTAAATGAAAGAAGAAAGATACACTGTACAAGAAGAATTGTAAACGCTGAGATATGATAAATGGCAGGATTATTAAATGTTGGGCAGAGTTTTGTAACATTTTGTACACGTTTTGTATTAAGCACCTTTATTTGTACAATGATTAACCTTTTGTTCACTTTTAGAAGAGGAGATAGGAAAAACGGTAAGAATACAGTACGCTAGTCGCAACTACGCGTCGCCAGCGACAATCAAATGGCGTTGCTATTTGAAAATACAAATTTACTCCCCAACATTAAATAGTGCGATGAAAGACGCTTAATTCTATTTCATGATGATTTGTTTAATAGTGCCTCTGTTAGTAATAGGAACAGTCAGCAATGGAAAAAAATGACGTAGAATATTATTATTTTTATTTACAAGTAATGTTACATTTGTAATAGTAATTATACAGAACATATTTACAATTTATTAATAATTATGCCAACAATACATTTAACACGTGATGCACTGTCGTGAACTCGGAAAGGAAATAATTCGAAATTACTTGTATAAAGAAATTGGCCTGTATTACCTAGACTGTAGAGGGTCGAGCTTGTTGGTTATACAGAAACTGACTCTAAGCCACTTGTTGGTAAAGCACAAAGGAAGAAACACGGCTAGCGGGGAAAACGGTATTGGTGATTTCTATTTTAGGGGTGTGGAAAAAGGAGATTTGGATTGGTTATTGAAAAGCAGGGGTGGTTTAGTTGGAGACGGTTTGGATTTTTAAGAAGGAGACGAAGAGAATGTTTCCCAAGGACCATAACTAATATGCTTGTTTTCGACGAAGTCACGAACGGTTGGAAGGGACTAAGGTTACGACTGGGTGACAATGTCCAGATGCGCTAAAATGTACTACATAGTAGTAAGTTAGGAGGTATCTAACAGGACGAACACGAACGACTGTGAAACATTAGCGTCCCTACAATTATACTAATACACGCATGCACACTGAAATTGGTTTTTGAGAGAGTGTTTCCGCTGCTGTATGTTCTATCTCACTCTTTCTAAACATACAATTTGACGCGCATGCGCACTGAAAAATGGTTTCGCTAAAAGGGCCTACTTTCGCCTCTGTATGTTACTTTGTGACCGTATGTATTTCATCCTGGGCGTGCAGCACGTCGCGTGCTGGGCGACAAAGTTTGGTACGCACACGTGTATGGAAAATACGTGTGACCGAGGGGAGTTGCCAATATACAATAAAAGGGAGTCCATTTAACGAACGGCTACTGTATGTCGTTTTGACTAATGCAGGCCATACACGGTGGGTTTAATCGAGGCCCGGCCTCATGCGGTCGTCTTACGTTCGAGAAGCTGGGTCTCTCGAATCCTCCTTGTAATTTGTAGCGGGATGGTAGGCGCCGCACAGTGGGGTTATTTGACCAGAAAAGCTGGTCAAAACCCCAAATTTTATGTTTGTTCAAAATGAATGAAACTTTCTCCTTATGTTCCTAAGAATGAATAAAAGTAAACTGCTATCTTGGTTTTTCGAAAACAGCAGTATTTAGTAACAAATTGAGGCTTGAAAGTCAACAATTTTTGTGCTCGAAGAAAATGCCAAGAAACCTATATTAGGAAAGTGATTTATTACAAGTTTAGTGTTAAGAAAGTGCAAGAACAACATATGTAGGATATAGAGGAAGGTATGTAGAGTAATTTGGCACCTTATTTCCTTCACTATTTTTAGTGGTTTTGATAAAATAACAATTTGAAAACAGTGTTTTTTTTCGTAAAATCAACTATAAAACATTGAATTACTTTTTTACACCCCAAAGCACCCCTTTACTTTTGAAATATTTTTATCCTTGGACATTGCTTTATATATTTCTTGAAAAATTAGGTGCTAAGAGATGCTAAAACTACAGTTCTGTTCAAAAGTATCTCTTCACTTGTGTACCAGTGAAAAATTATTGAGATTCAATGTTCCATAACTTTGTTAATATCCGTCAGCATTTGTTTAAAAAAAAGGCAAATTAAAGCTTAAACCTTCTACTTTTTTACCCCTTCGTTCGATTTTATTTGACTCGGTGCCCAAGAGGTAAAAGTTTCCCTTATGAAGAGGGTCTTCAAATTGTAAAATTTTGTTCATATTTGAGAACGGATGTTCTTCATAGACAACAGTGTTCGGAATTTTGCATGTATTTTAGAAATAATGATTCTATGCCTTCAAAACAAGCCGAACTGTATTCAAAACGAATGTTTTTTAACGAAGTTATAGTCATTTACAGAAACGCAGACCATTGAACGGTGCCATGCACGAAAGATATGAAACCATAAAGAGGCAGGCGTTTCTGTAAATGGCCATAACTTCGTTAAAAAACATCCGTTTTGGATGCAGTTTAGCTTGTTATGAAGGCAAAGGATCATACGATAGGCGTATATGGTATGGTTGATTTGATGATGGGGTAATTGTGGTGTGGATGATAGATAGATGAAGGACAGATATATCATAAGCAAGGAATATTAAATTTCGTCTGTCAATTCCTGACGATTGAAGTTTTTAGTATGTTATTAATTTTATTAGGACTAGGGTTCGTTGATGACCTTCTATTATATGTATATATTATACCATATGTATGTACATGTACACATATCTTACCGTACACAAAACATTTGAAAAATATAGGTTTCCTTTAAAGGGCTGTATTTTTGTTAAACAACATAGTTCTTCGATAAGGTTTGGTTTATTTTAAAGACAAACGATCATACTTTCCGGTAGTATATATCAAAATTGCAAAAAAATATTGTTTGCACTCCGTAGCACTTGACGAACATCAAGGAAAAGTACAGTTTGGCAAACTCCTATTGAAGGGTGAATTTTACCCTCTAGAGAACTTTTGATAAAATGTATTTAAAGAACCACAATCTAGAAAGTTCAAACTTTAAAATGGTTTCTGTTTCATCAACTTTGGATGAATAGTAACAAAGTTATGAGATTTTGAATATTGAGTAAATTTTACAATAGTTTTGGCCAGCTGTTCGGGTCAAATACCCTACTGTGCGCCGTGCCGAATACACGGGCGAAGGTTCCTGAAGGGACCTTCGGGTGATGTGCGTGATTAAGAAGGCTGAGAAAGACTTACAGAGGATGAGGCGTGCGGAGTGTGACGAGAGCGAGCGACAGCAAAATGTATGTATGTATCTAGTATTAATTTTCACTGAAATATTTCAGTTTAATTTAGAATGATCCATGAAAGTGCCGTTCTTTGAAATCGAATATCCTACAGTAGTATGTACAGCTTCCGAGCAATGAAATATCATTTATATGCGAAAAAAAGGTTGCAATTGGTAGGTATAGCAGCAGATATGTGTATTGAAGAGGCAAAGCTACCATGTAAAAAAAGAAAACGGTCTCAAAGCATTGGCTGACTGGCAGAAATACAGAGAAACATAGGAAATTTCTATACAACATTAAGAAAATCTTCCTGAAAAAGACGATATCCTTCGGCAATCATTTTAATTTGTACGCATCTTTCTCCCGGTACTAGTTTGTTAGTTTACACAAGTTAGTGTTGTTAAAATGAGCCTCGAGTCTTGAGCTTTAACAGCTCGAGTCGCGGTTCAAACCCTAAAGGCTCGAACCCTTAAGGTTCGTCGAAGCTTGAGTCGTGAAAGCTCGAGTCTTTAACGCTCGAGCCTTTAAGCTTGAAGGCTCGAGTCGTATAAATTGTATGTAGTGAAGTAATGTACAGACCTTGAATTTTCGAAGCCTTAAAACTTAACCTAAAAATTTTTAGTTTTTAACTCTGATATTACACGAATCTCAAGCTTTTAAAGATTCAAGGGGGAATAATCCAAAAACGTCCAGAAAAGCGTGGTTTTTATAAATTAGTTCTGCAACACCCAAACCTCATTAAACTATTATTAATAGGGTGATCAAATATATATTTTGGACAATACGTTAAATTTTCTTTTATTACAAAATACCTATGTATACTTGAGCAAGATATACGAGTCATAGGATGTTACGCGTCGAACAAAATAATTTCTCAATTTGTTCACGGTTCATTGATCAAAGTTGGGACATTTTTTTCGTTATTC
>NW_015374261.1:23285-40547 GCF_001272555.1 Dufourea novaeangliae | reverse complement strand
CTCGACTACTCAAAGCCTTGAAACTCGAGCCTCGAGCCTCGACGACTCGAGCCTTGGAGCTCGAGCCTTGAGTCTCGAGCTTCATATGATTGTAGCCTTAAAGACTCAGTCTTTAAGGCTAAGCTTTGTAGCTTCAAAGACTCGAGCTTTATACAACACTAACACAAGTCCACGAGGGGAGATGTTATCTTGCCTCGAAGCCACTGCTGGGCCTCTCATCTCCGGCGGATTTCGTTAGGACTGCTTTGTTTATATCATCTATTTGCACCATCACACCCGAATCCGATGCAGCAGAAATGAAAAAGCCGGAGTGAATCCTTTGTACCATAGAAAGAGGGAAAGTTCATCTTCAGACGAATTCATATATGGGTATACGGGGTGGACGAGCAACTTGTTCACCCTGATTAACTTTTAAAGTATGCACTGTACGAAAAAACTTTTTATAGAAAAGTTGTATGGTTTGGAGGGATACATTATATAATGCATATATTTTTTTGTAAGTGGAGGCGTTTCGGAGATTCGAAGGTCAACTTCGTTTTTTAAAATGGAATGTTATATTTTTTATGCCACAATATCGAAAAGCGTTAAATTTTGAGTAAAAAAGTAGTTGCCTTGTTTAGCCGTAAACCCAAAAATTAACGAATAATGTAGGTGGTTTTGAATAATAGGTGGTTTTGAGAAAAGCAGTTATTGTGCATTGGTTTTTTGCCCACTCGCATCTTGCGAGTTGCATGACGTAGGCGGTCCGCAATCGGGAAACCGTCCTAAATTATCATTGGTCCTAACATATTCCCATCTAAAGTTTTACTACGAAATTTTGAGGGTAGAAGAAGCTCCTTAGGAAAAATCTCAGACAGTATCTCGTGACATTCAGTGACGGTCGAACATGTATTCGTCGCACTAATATTTTGGTACTTTTCTTAACGTAGGAAGAACACATTCCTCTATGACAATAAATTAACGTAGGAACAAGACGACAAATAACAAAACTATTTAAAGTAAATAAGATGATTCTGACAAGTGGACAGTGTTAGTGACCGTACAGTAAAGTAAACACCGTCAGTGCGTTGACCCGATCGCACTTGTCACTACGTCTTTCGGTGGTGCCGTATACCTGCGCTCAGCTGTGCACTAGCTGTCACCCACCATAAACCATTTCGTCCGTCGATAAGCAGGATCGGTACAGTGACCTACTGACACAAGTCTACAAGCTGCAGGTGGATTTCCGAAAGGGTGAGTTCTATTCAATTTATTCTTGATTATTATTTTTTTAATTTAATGGAATCTATGACTTTTTCACGGCAATAATTCTGCAAGTTTCCGTACGTACATTTTTCTTCGGGTTTCTTAAAGACAATTATTTGTAATCTGTACCACTGTAGCCTGTTACTGAACTACGGATTTATATGTCAATGACGAACTACGATCATTATTACATTATCTTTTCGTTAATACGTTATTTGAGAAGGAAATTTACAATTTAAAATAATTGTTTATTCGTCTTTTTACGTTACACATGATTTTCTTACATTTATGTTTCATTCATTCATCACTTTAAATGACAAACGAAAGATGATAAAAAGTTCGATTTGGCCTGTTTTTCTTATATGCTATTATACGCGGTTTCCTGGGATGCATGCCAACTTGCTTATTCGGAGCGTCATAGTACAAGCGTAGCGCGTAGCCACCGCTAGCGCGGGAACTCGGCCGGCAAACTCGCTCTCTGATTGGTCCGGGTTTTTCGTTAATATCTCGTTAACGAAGCCGCACCTAACATTTTCGCTAAGGAAAAAGTGGTTTCAGATCACCCCAGCAACCCCTCATTTCCCGGAAGAGAGATACTTTTGAGACATCCTGTATATGTTACAGAAATCTTTCCCAAAATGAAACGATTATAAAATGCTAATTTATAATTGACTAATCACACGACGAAATTGAATGGTATCGAATGAAACATACCATGGGGCTAAGTGTATGCATTTTTATACATCGATGCAACTAAAAAATGCAATCGCACCCTCTTTAAACGAAACCCTACACTTTTGGCTGCACTTGTCGATACAATTTTTGGGCCCCTACAAATAAGTATTAAGATACTTATTAGTCTTAAAACTGTTAGTTTGTTGATTCATAAGTTATGGATAAGCCTTCGAATAACTTTGGTCAACACGAATAAACGCGCTGCTGAGCGCCAAGAGGCCGAGGGCTGAACATGAAAGATCAACGACCGACGATTGAAATACAATGTAAGCAGATAAGGAATGAAACGTAACACGCATGAATTTTCATCGAATAAAAAAATTATCTTTTACTTTCGAATAAATTCATTTTGGATAATTTATTTATCCATGGTGTTTCGAATGAAGATAAATCCAATTATTCGAAGTTTCGAATAACGGTTAAAAATAAATTATCTTCTATTCGAGTTTATCTAGATAAAATTTTGCCTATCTCCGTAGCATGGTCTTATGGTAGGGACGAAGCGAGACCGAAGGACAGAAGTAGCTCTGGAGTAATTCCTCTCTTGCTCGCACATCGCAGAAGGAGGGGAGAAAGCGACTGGAGGGCGATGAGGAGAAGGAATGCTGCACGCACATAATGCCTCCATTACACCCGTAGGGGAATCTCCCACCAATAGTCCTATCAGAAATAGAGGGAAGCTACTCCATTTACTGTCGCCTCTTTCTAGTGCCCACTTCATCCCTACCATAAGACCGCATAGTCTACTATACATACAGTAGACTCTAACTATATTGCCATGTTCGGGACTGTAGGAGAGTAAAATGGCAATGAGTTCAGAGCCCCCTCCATGCTAAGTTCTATTGTCACAGCCTCGGCGTCAGCGCCTGCGCAAAAGCTGGATCGTGCTGGTGTGCCGGCGTACGCAACGTGGTGGGAGAGCGAATTTGTGTGCACGAAAGTATGTGTGAAGGGGAAGTGCCTCATATGGCAATATGTTCAGTGGCAATGTAATTAGAGTCTACTGTACATATATGTATATGGCGTAGACAGCTTGGCAGGAGTAATCTACCGACACAGACGAGATATAAGAATAGACCTAACATCATATGGGACTTGGTGTCCCACGAAAAACACGCTGGTTCGAGAGCACCTCTACATAATAGTTTCCGATTTCACGAACTATGTTCGATACCGTGATAACGCACAGCACACACACATCCGTGACTGCATATAGCGATACGTACATTATTGCCCCCGTTTCGATAGCAAGAAATAGAATATTGAAATGGTACGGGGGCTTCTGACGCTCCCGAAGTATGGGACAGAAGATTAAATTTCATGTTATGTAAGACTATTCTTATATCTTATCTGTGCTACCGATGACACGTTTATGGTTGCGGCACTTGAACGAAAAAGAAGGGACCTTGCCTGCCGACTCGTCTAACGGCACGATCATCTTTATAATATACAGGGTGTTCGACACCTAGTGGGAAAAAATTTAAGGGGTGATTCTTTGAGGCAAAATAAGACGAAAATCAAGAATAACGAAATTGCGAAAAATGCTTCGTTTGTTAGTTATAAGCGTTTAAAAATTGAACCAAATCATGGCAACCCGAGCGCACGGAGTGTCAGCGGATCACGGATCATCAGGGGCGTACAGTCACTTTAAAGACTCAACGACGTGCAAGAAAAGTCGGTAGAACAGCTGTTTACTTACCCCGTAGAAGATGTCGATAACTTGTGCCCGCGGTATTTGAGTCGAATCCACCTGTATCGCATTAACTCTGATTACTCGATAAAATTCGCAAGAAATGTAAATATCTTCTTACGAATATTATCGAGTAGAGAGTGTTAATGCCCCCTCTAGTTGTCATGTATAACAATTGTTCTGTCCTCGAATGTCCATGAAATTAATCCGCACATGCACGTACACCACAGAAGTCCACGAAAAGTGTCCACACACACTGCGCTAATGTCCCGACCGCGAAAAATGTTCACACACACTGCACGATTGTCCCGTCCGCGAGTGTCATGATAGCAATTGTTCAAAATGTCCACCATTCTGTTCTGTGCACAATCTAACGCGGTGATGTAAATTTGTATGTATTCTGCAAAAATTTGGCGTGGTGTTTGTTACAATGCCTACTGAAAAGTGTATTCGTTGCTCCAATTCTTCCACGGAGTTCACTGGCGTCGAATATACCAGTGTTTTGAAATATCTCCAGACGAAAAATTCTAAGGGATTTAAATCCGGTGATCGCGCAAGCCAAGGAACTGGACCTCCTCTGCCAATCGAACGGTCCCCGAAATATTCATTTAAATGTTCTCGAACGGCTATGGTGTAGTGCGGTGGTACGCCATCGTGCATAAATCACACATTTCTTCTTATTGGGAGTGGCACGTCTTCTAACAGGTCCGGTGTGACCTCCAAAACACTTTCCCATGCAGTTTTTCCTTCCCAAAAAGTATTGACCATGAAAGAGTGGGGATCGACCTATTACGCCACATCGATCCTAACGAGGGAGGATCAGTTCAACAATATCAGTTGTCCTTTCCGAACGGTGCCCTTTGCATTCTACGAGCAAATAGAGTTCATGTTCGGATAACTAAGTTTCAGTTTATTTAGCGACGATCATGTAGTGATTAGTTAGTAGTGTCGCGTACGTCGTCGTTATAAATAGTGCAAATTAATTATTGTAGGTTTTATTAAATATTTTAGATTTTATTAATTATTGCTTGTGAAAAATTAGTATAAATAGATGTTATAAATTAATTAGAGTATGTGAAAAATTAGTGTTAAATAGTTAAAAATTAATTATTTTGAATGTTAGTTTTGTATAACGTGTAGAGTGCTAAATCCAACGGAGGTACCGTCCGCGGGTGTAATTAATCGCGCAGTGTGTGCACATTTTTCCGCGGTTGGAACAATCGCGCAGTGTGTGTGGACATTTTTCGCGGATTTTTGTGGTGTAATCTCTTGGATACCAAAATGGAATACAGTACAATCACGGGATGTTTATTCCACGAAAAACCGGCGGATACAATCAACGCGACGCAGATTTGGAAGAACGGGTGCTGCAACACATTGAAAGAAATCCACGCACGAGCACCAGAACCATTGCAGTTCAAGAAGAGGTAAGCAACAACACTGTGTGGCGAATATTGAAAGAAGAACAATTGCACCCTTATCATTATCAACAAGTGCAAGAACTGGAACCGGCGTATCTGTAGAGACGATTAAATTTCTGCACATGGATGACTGAAAAAACAGAAGAAACACCTAATTTTATTTCAAAAATATTATTTACGAATGAGGCAACATTTAATAATCAGGGCGTATTGAATCAGCACAGTGACCACGTCTGGGCTGATGAAGATCCACACGCGGTACGCGAGATGCATACACAGCGTCAATTTTTACTTAACGTTTTGGCAGGAATATTACGAAATCAAATTCTAGGTCCTGTTATTTTGCCTGCCCGTTTAACTGGACAAGCATATCGCGAGTTCTTGGTAAATCAATCACCGGACCTGTTAGAAGAAGTGCCACTCCCAATAAGAAGAAACATGTGGTTTATGCACGATAGCGTACCACCGCACTACACCATAGCCGTTTGACAATATTTAAATGAATATTTCGGGGACCGTTCGATTGGCAGAGGAGGTCCAGTTCCTTGGCTTGCGCGATCACCGGATTTAAATCCCTTAGGTTTTCCTTCTGGGAACATTTAAAAACACTGGTATATTCGACGCCAGTGAACTCCGTGGAAGAATTGGAGCAACGAATACGCTTTTCAGTAGGCATTATAACAAACACCATGCCAAATTTTCGCAGAATATATACAAATTTACATTGCCGCGTTACATTGTGCACAGAAGAGAATGGTGGATATTTTAAACAATTGCTATCATGACACTCGCGGACGGGACAATCGTGCAGTGTGTGTGAACATTTTTCGCGGTCGGGATATTCGCGCAGTGTGTGTGGATACTTCTCGAGGACTTCCGTGTTGTACGTGCATGTGCGGATTAATTTCATGGATACTCGTGGACAGGACAATTGTTATACGTGACAACTAGAGGGGACATTAACTCTCTCTACTCGATAATATTCGTAAGAACTTATTTACATTTCTTGCGAATTTTATCGAGTAATCAGAGTTAATTCGATACAGGTGGATTCGACTCAAATACCGCGGGCACAAGTTGTCGACATCTTCTGTGGGGTAAGTAGACAGTTGTTCTACCGACTTTTCTTGCACGTCGTTGAGTCTTTAAAGTGACTGTACGCCCCTGATGATCCGTGATCCGCTGTCTCTCCGTGCGCGCGGATTGCCATGATTTGGGTCAATGTTTAAACGCTTATAACTAATAAACGAAGCATTTTTCGTAATTTCGTTATTCTTGATTTTCGTCTTGTTTTTCCTCAAAGAATCACCCCTTAAATTTTTTCCCACTAGTTGTCGAACACTGTATACGCTTAACCAGTTCCGGGGAAGTCCCGCACAGTGATGGGAATGACTCACGAAAAGTTATTGTGGAGGTCCCCTCCGCGCAATTAACGCATCTTTATTGAACATCAATTTCTCGTAAATAATTTCTTTTTTTTACTATTCACTTATAAAATAATACATTTTCTTAACTTATTGTTATGTGACCTCAAAGTAAGTCAGATAATATGAATGTTACAATTAAGTCGGCATTACACAGATTTTTCCCCGACCTCTAGATATTCTCTCATTGTCAGTGGTCACTAATTGCACTGAATTGAATCGATATGAGAGTGAATTGCACACGTTTTTCACGCGGGAGTGAAAATACACGGAGAAGACACGAATCTATAATATTTTCTGATCTTTATTTTTGATATCAACAAGTGTGCATTGCGCCAGTGAATCGATTACGTGAATTTTGTGTGATATAAACATTGTTACGAAAGAGCCACTAAGTCGCGTGGGAATACCACATGTTTCTGTGAGCAACTAACAAATGCATGGACGCACAAACTTTGTACAAATTACCTTGGCCTTCAAGAAGGTCCGTTTCTGGAGGACAACCACATGGTGGTAAGTATCACTTATCTATTATACACGTGGTATACATGTATTATAAAGGCATGAAGGTGTATGTAAGGTCGGGTACTAACTACTATCACCTCAGATATCTTCGAAACTATAAGGTTGACAGAAATATTTGATGAACTAAAATTGTACAGTACGAACAGAGCCATCTGATGGAGCTAATATTTTTTTTACAAGTGGAGATACTTTGGAGTTTTCAAGGTCACCTCAATTTTTTTAAATGGATCGGTATGATTTTGTTTCCGTAGAATGATAGAGGAGCTTAAAACGAGTTCAACAACCTATTACATAAGGTCATTGAAGGCCATAGAAAGTAAAGAAAAGGAATAATGCTTACGGTTTGCTTCACTTAAAATAAAGACGGTTTGAAGGACATTTTCATAAGTTTGCAGAATAAGAAAAACATGATAAGAGTAGTATCGTATCGGTGAACCGGGCACGATGCATCTATATGCATATACATATACATACATGTGTGTACGTGCGTGCGTGCGAGCGCGTGTATACATATACAAGGTGTTCGACTACTAGTGGAAAAAAATTTAAAGGGTGATTCTTTGGGGCAAAATAAGACGAAAATCAAGAATAACGAAATTGCGACAAATGCTTCGTCTGTTAGTTATATGCGTTTAAAAATTGACCCAATGATGGCAATCCGCACGCACGTAGTGTCAGCGGAGCAGGGTTCGTAAGGGGCGTACAGTCACTCTAAAGACTTAACGACGTGTAGGAAGAGTAGGTAGAACAGCTGTCTATTTTCCCAGTAGAAGATGTCGATAACTTGTGACCGCGGTATTTGAGTCGAATCCACTTCTATCGCATTAACTCTGATTACTTGATAAAATTCGCAAGAAATGTAAATATTTTCTTACGAATATTATCGAATAGAGAGGGTTAATACCCTGTCTGGTTGTCACGTACAGCAATTGTCCTGTCCACGAGTATTCATGAAATTAATCCGCACATGCATGTACACCACAGAAGTCCGCGAAAAGTGTCCACACACACTGCGCGATTGTCTCGTCCGCAAAAAATTCCCAAACACGCTGTGCGATTGTTCTAATCGCGAAAAATGTTCTCACACTGCGCGATTAGTTAGACTCGCGCGCGGTCCCACCCTTGCGTTTACCACTGTACATGTTGAACAAAACTAACATCCAAAATAATTAATTTATAACTATTATCTACGCTAATTTTCAACCTACACTAATTAATTTATAACAACTATTTATACTAATTTTTAACATACAATAATTAATAATACCTACAATATTTAATAAAACCTGCACTAATTAATAAAGTCTACAATATTTAATGAAACCTGCAATAATTAATAAAATCTATAATATTTAATAAAATCTACAATAATTAATAAAACCTACAATAATTAATTTGCATTATTTATAACAACGACGTACGCTATACTACTAAATGATCACTACGTAATCGTTAAATACACTAAAACTTAGTTTTCCGAACGTGAACTCTATTTGCTCGAAGAATGCAAAGGGCTTCGTTCGTACAGGACAACTGATATTGTTGAACTGATCCTCCCACGTTAAGGCAGGTCCAAATCTGTGCAACAGCGAGCAGGAACACGCGCAACACGACGCGCGGCCAAAATCCCGTCCACATTTCAGCAACATGCAACAGAATTTCCAATCAAGACCCTCAAGAAGGGTCGATTTTGACGATCCGGCGCGCATTTGTAGCGCGCTAATGTTCGTCAAGACGGGGAAACACGGCAATCGCACACACGAGAATGCTTGGCGCGCATCGTCCACGAAATTGGAAGGACCTTTTTTTTTGTTAAATTAAAACATCCGTAGTTAAAAATAAACTGCTGTATGCATGAATAATACCTATATAGAATGTTCATGTACCAAATAGTAAGAATATGTTTCCTGTTTCCCTGAATATGTATTATGAAAATAGTATAATATAATATATATTTATACATAAAGATTCGATCGACGAAGGCCTTGCCTATTATGTTTTCGGCTGTCCCTCTTGACATTAACTTCTAAAAAGAACTTTCAACGTCGAATGGTAACTCCATGTTAGAAACGGTTCAATTACACCGAATGTCTGTGTTTAACAATTTTCTTTATTTTATTTTATGTAGTTTCTTAATGCATCGTAATGCTGGTGTTGCGGCGAGCAGCGTCGATAACGCAGTCATCCTTCGCGTTTTGTTCCCCCTCGTCTACGTGCTCGACGGTGCCTTTGCCATTGCGGTTCTTGTCGGCTTGTCTTCTTGTCTTGTCTTGTCTTGTCTCGTCTTTGCACTGCCTTGTCGCGTCTCGTCGGTTTTTTTCTGTACACTTCCTGGAACGTGTGCCGAAACACCTGCTCCACGTGAATTAAACGAGGTAACAGTACCACTAATTGATCGTCTCGTTTCTATCCTCAATTTCGGATCGGAGCGCGTAACGTTTTTTCTCCGGTCACTACGATATCTCTTATTCTATTCCTACGCGCTCAAACAGCAGGTAATGGCAAACTTCATCTTAGTTTCATTCTAAAATCATTATACGTTTTGTATGATCCATATTAATCGCATATTATTCTTTTGCGGATACAAGAACCCCAATCACTTGGCGTAAGATCGAAGTGTTAATAAAATAAGTAATGCACATAAAACATACAGTAAGTCAATATTCAATATTCCAGGAATAAAGATATTGTCCTATCGAGCGAAGCTTCGAACGATAAGCAATTAACGCATGCACTCGTTTAAAAACATCGTTCAGCACCCCGCAGCGCAGGACAATATCATCATAAACCGCGACCCTTGGCGGAGTTTTCGAACGCCTGCCGCAGTCAGGTTTCGAAATTGAGCGTTTTATTAGGTCGAAGAGGACGGAACAATCTGACATGGTTGAGGCTAGTAGTTACACTAGGCTGTTCTGGACCACGGAACCAACGGAAGTATAGTTGAGAACGGTATTGTACTCGTACATATCGCAGACCTAACCGGCTCCAAAGGAGAGTTCTCACGCTATAGCACGCGTACATAAGCCAGACCTGACCTTCATAAAATTTTTGGAATTATTATGCTGTCGCACTCGTACCTGTCACAGGATTCCGCAACAAGATTTAGTTTTAATAAAATTACATTATTAAACTATTGCACTCGTACTTATATTGTGGGCATTACGCTATTGCACTCGTACATAAGTCAGACCTGACCTTGATAAAATTTATAAGCGATGACGATGGTGTGGGGAGATCTTCTCCCGACACGCATCATCTCAATTTACACGGTGGCGGCAGCGGCGACGGGCGATAACAGACCGCGTAACGATGATACAGCGACGATGATGACGTAGTAGGGGGAATGGCGTCGAAAAAGATTATATATCGACACGTCGAAATACATACAGAAGCCGGTCAGGGATAAGAATAAGTTTTGTTAAGAAAATACAATAGGTACATATGCTGTTCAGTTTTATTTTATTAATACGCTTCGTACAAGATTGTCTTTAAACACAGAGCCAATAGTTCATAATCGATCAAACTGTTCTTTTCAAAATATTCATCGCACATCAATATCGCATGTACAGTATCGTTCGTACGCGCTTCTTTCGCAATTTCAACGAATTTTGCGAACCTATATTTAATCATAAGAATGTTCTTCGACAACTATGAGTACATATGGTCTATACAATACTCGAAATCGTATATTTTGTACAAAGTCTTTTCGGTAATGAATATAGAAGTAACAGAATCGGTAAGTTTTATGTTTTTTATGTCGTTAAACATACTGACTTGTAGCGTTAAGGTTGTTACGTTATCCGCGAATTCAGCCGGTCGCGCGGCCGTTACACGGCACGAACAAAGTGCTCCCTCCCGGCCCCTCACATCCGGTCACGTCCCCGCGAGTTTCTCCTACTTTTTACTGGGCACCAGGTACAATTTTACGTACCGACCGATATTCCCCAAATATCGGATCGCAATCTGCCCCCTCAGATGGGGCCGAAATCTACCGAACGACCGGGAAGAAAGCACCCACCGACGGATATTTCGATATAACCAGGGTTCCCAGGGTCCGCAAATACCAGAACGGTAGACTCTCCTCGCAACAGGAGTTCCCGTTGGACGATACAAACAATTAAGAGAAATCAAAGACTGCCTCTCGGGACCGGTTAACAGATTGAATAACAATTTATTAGATTTCTCGCGTCGGCCTCTTACGAGACCGCATTAGAACAGGTGTGTCGGTAATTTAACAAAATAATAAACGGCTCGACGGTCGACTATCGTCGCGACCCGCACCTTCGATATCACCGGATTTCGGTATGATACGCGATGTTTCGCAATTTCGCGGTCTAAGACCGCTCGAGATGTTACATACGAAATTACAGCGGTACGATCGGACGGTACTACCGCTACCGCCGATTACAAAAGTTGGTACAACGACTTGAGCGGCTGGCGCACGGTGATTTGGCGTCCTGGAGGAAAGCTGTCAGAAATTCTCGATATTCTATTTCCCGATGAACCCCGTGGTTCTCCCGCGCTCGTTAGCGAGATGCGACTTTCAGTTTTCTACCGTGACATGGTCGGGACGGACGAGATCTAGATTGCCCTAGGGAGATCAGATGAAAAAGCTCACTTACAGTTAGACGATAATATTCCTCGCAGCCTCGCTACCTGCTCGGGGTTTACTTCCCACACGCGATACTCTATGAACGTTACTTCGGCTAGGCGGGCCACTCAAGTGCTACAAGTAGATAGGCCCCCACTATGCGGTTCTATTGCCCCGCGTACCCCCTTTGACTCCTGTGGAGCCACGCTACTTCGGCTCAGGGACGACACGTCAAGGAAGGATCCCCGGGCCTTGGAAATTCCTTCCTTTGTGTGAGGAGCCAGTCTTACACCCTCCTACGTGGTTGCTGCAGCTCCTCATGGGTCCCCTGCCCCCTGCTTCCTCCATCGTGGGGTCCTTCTTCGGAAGGAGATGTCCGGGTCGCCGATCCTTGTCTGGTGGGTGATTGCACGTTGCCCTCTCGGCCGACCAAGCGCCTCTCGAATCCTGTGCTTGATGCGAGGGAGGGCCCTTTCCTCCTGCCCTATCCCCCTGGGATAGGACCCTTATCCTGTCGAGTGGCCGCTCGACGGGATTCCGGGGCGGTCCCTGGAGCAGAGTCGGTGGGTACGGGCGATACCGCGTCCTCCGTCTCGTATTGACCCCGATCGCTACGGTCCTGTAATTTTTTTTTTTCCCTACAAATGCTCCAGGAGCGCTTTGATGTTATTTCGCGCGAGTGAGAAGTTGCGGGGGGGGGGCGGTCCGGTTCTCGGTTCTTCCTTGCCCGAGTCGAATTTCGGGTCGGAAGGGGGACGGCGCAAAATGCGTCGTAACAATACAAATAAATATGAAAAGTTTATTCGACGCTAAAGATATATTCTCACCGAACAAAAAAATTATCTTTGTTCAACAAATAAATTGTCATGGAAAAAAATTGTATTTATTGGGCGAATAAATTCTCATCGAATAAAAAAATGATTCGTGTTCGTTTGTTGGCAAGAGTCGGAACGCAAGTGGATAGAACGTCTGTAGTAAAATGAACGGTTTATTATTATACTAGAAGATGTGGTAGGTAGGCTGTGATAAGAACTATGTATGTTACAGGCTAGTGCGATGTGGAATACGATGTGAACGTTGTTAGCGATTCTGACTCGGAGAGGAGGAAAACTTTCGTGTTACGAACTGTCTTATACGCGAGTCGCAGGTTACTAACACTTCTCCTCGAGACGCGGATAACTGTCGGATGCAATTGTCTCTATTCCAAGTAAATTGATGGATTCCCCATGCTTGGGTCCTGATAGTGGCTCCGTTAACATGTCCGCGGCCATGCGGTTAGAGGGCACGTGTTCCAAAGTCACGTGTCTTTCCCTTACCGCATTTCGTACGAAATGGTGACGGATGTCAATGTGCTTGGTCATTTTATGAAATACACGACCTTCAGCCAATCGTAGAGCACCCTGATTGTCTCCATAAAGCTGCGTGTCTGATGATTCCTTGAGTCTCATAACTGCCAATAGTTTTCTCAAGTATATGGCTTCCTTCGTAGCCTCAGACAAACTCATATACTCCGCTTCTGTGGAGGATAGAGCAACGGTCCTCTGTTTATGAGATTCCCACGAAATCGGTGCGCCGCTAAGGATAAAAGCGTATCCCGTCTAGGAACGTCTATCATCCGGACAACCTCCCTACTCGGCGTCTGCGTATCCGATTAGTCATTCTTCGTTTCGACGGTAAGTGATACCCAGGCCTATGGTTCCCTTTAGATATCGAAGAACGCGTGTCGCCGCTGACCAATGAACTTCTTCAAAACACGTGTTATATTGGTGCAATACCAGATCTCGTTGCCGTCGATAAATAAGTATTATAAGTGACCCCAGGAACTTTCTATAGGATAAACACCTCATATTAATGTCATGGGATTTTCCCGATTTCGGCAGCTTCAGATTAACTTCCATCGGACTACTTGCGGTATTTGCCGAGGACATTCCGAATCTAGCGAGTAGATCCTTTATGTATTTCCTTTGTTTCAGGGAAATACTGGATTCATTGCGAGTAAAGTCGATTCCGAGACGATGCTTCACTTCTCCCAAATCCTTTATCTCGAACGGACGAGCCAAAAATCTTTTTAGGTTATCTATCTTGCTTCGGTGTCGCCAGGCTATAAGTAGATTGTCTACGTAGATCAGAGCGAGCAATAGATCTTTTCCTCGACTGGTGTAATACATGCACGGGTCAGCGCCGGAGGGTGCAGTTCCGAATACCTTCAGTTCCGTAATAAGCCTGTTATGTCAATTCCGTGCGGCTTGTTTAAAGCCATACAGGGCGCGTTTCAGAAGACATACTTTATTGTCGCTCTTCAGCTCTTTCAGTACTTTCCGGGCCCTCTTCTGTATTTCAGGTCCGTAATTTCCCGCTCTAAGGATGAATTCCAATGTCTCTTTCAGTTGATCTGGTACCTCCATATATAGTGTTTCCTCGATTTTTCCATTGAGATATGCGGTGATTGTATCAATCTGGTGCATTTCCATCTTAAATTTTACGGAAATGGCACTCATTGTTCGTATTGAGCTAAGTCGTGCGACAGGTACAAATGTCTCGTTGAAGTCGATTTCGGGACGCTGTGCAAAATCCCCGAGCAACGACTCTTACCTTTCTTCGCTCAAGACATCCGTTCGTTCCATATTTGTTTTTGAGCACCACTGTACTTCCAATGACGTCGCCATCTGTAGGTCGATCGATCAGATCCCATGTATCATTCTTCATGATTGATATAATCTCAGACGCCATTGCTTGATACCATTCTTCTTGGTCGCCTCCGGATAGGGCCTGCTTTATTGATATTTCTGCAGCGAGTGCAAGTTCTTCTTCTGCGTAACTGATCTCCACTTGGACATATTCCTTGCGTGGTCTTCCCCTTAATCCAGTCAGGATTATTCTAAGTCTTCCGCGACCTCTTGTTGGGACCTCCTGTGCCTGATGGGGTAGTTCATGTGTGTTCCTCGTCTTCGTTCTGATCTTGCAAATCGAGGTCAGTTTCCACGGGGGATATTTCAATTTCAACTTCCTGACGTTCTTCGGAATTCGTCGAGTCTTCCGTGGAAACTCCGCATCAGTCTTCCGTGAAGAAATCTTCGTACCTGTACGTGGTATCTGTGGCAAATTCTTCAATGATCCTCACATCTCTCGATATTACCACCTTCCATTTGTCAGGAACCCTAGCTCTGTAGGCCTTCGCGTCTGAGGGATACTCTAGGAGAATGCCTTTTTTTGAGCGTGGATCGAACTTCCCCTCGTTCGGCTTTCCATTGATGAAATAGACCGCGCAACCAAAGCTCTTTATATTTTGAACATCCGGCGTTTCCCCGGTCCACGATAGGTAAGAGGTGCTGCTAGGCAAGTTTTTAGTTGGACATCGATTCCGAAGGTAATTTCCTGCAGAGACAGCTTCTGCCCAGAAAGATGGTGGTAGGCTAGATTGTAGACGGAGACACCTGGCCATTTCAACAAGAGTACGATTTTTCCACTCTACTAGTCCAGTTTGTTCGGGGCAGTAGGTAACCGAATGTCTTCGCTGAAACCCGCAACTTTTTAAAAATTTCGCGAATGCGGAATTCTTGTATTCGGTCCCATTGTCCGAGTGCAGGTATTTTATTTTTCGCTCTGCAAGTTCTCCACATAATCTTTAAATTCCTTAAAGGTTTGTAGAACTTCACTCTAGCTCTTTAACATGTATACTTGACACCATCGCGTACAGTCATCGATGAATGTTACGAAATATCTTGAGTCTCCATTTGAATGTACGCGCATAGGGCCACATACGTCGCTACGAATAATTTCCAGCGTTTCCGTTTTCTTGCTAGAAGCTCTAGGGAACGATGAGCGAGTCATTTTTCCTCGAATGCATATTTCATAACTTAATTTAACTTGCATTTCCTTGGTACTCAATCCGATAATCGTACCTTTCCGTGCGGCTTCCTGTAGGTCCTTTACATTCACGTGTCCTAGACGACGATGCCAAGCTTCTAGAGCACCGATTTTCGTCCGCGATTCCGCCTTTTCCGAGGTGTTACTAGTGGACATTCGATTCCCGCACGAGTCGGGGCTGTAGAGGGCTTTTCCAGGAACCGTGCAGGAATTGGTGACCAGTTACTTACGGTTGTGTTAATTATCTCCGTTATTTTTAGAGATATCAGAAAAGTGTATTCACACAAGTTTTTTAGTATGTAGACGGCTATGACTTAGTAGTAACAGTTTTTTCGTAGATGAAGGATCTTCTGAGTTCTCAAAAAGTTCAAGTGTCTCAAAGTTAATTATGTTCTGTCATTAATGATATTGAAATACTATGGAATAAAAATACTTTATTTTTTACATAAATCGATTCTTCTAAACATTCTGCGTAATAAAGTATTAAGATATTATGTGAAAAATTCATAATTCGTGACAAATTTTAGTGGCAAATGTCCAGCTTGGTTAGCATCTTTTACCCACTACGTGTTATTCGCGCGACAAGAAACAATGATATTGCCACCAATATTCATTGCATCAATAAAAACATTATTAAAACAGTATTATATACATTTCGCTTTCTGTGATGAGATATGCGTGTTAAACGCGACACCCTATGTGTTCCGGCCTGGGCATGCTGGGCGACAAATTAGGGTACACGCACGTGTTTGAGAAATACGTGTGAGTAAGGAGCGTGACTTCTTTGCAGATAATGGTAACGCGGGAATTGAATGCCTACTGTACTAAAAAACTTCTGTGAATATACTTTTCTGATATCTCTAAAAATTACGGAGAGAATTAACATAACCGTTAAGTGCGTATATTCAGCCCACCATATATGCAGCTGTGTCGTACAACTGAACGGACGAATGGTGGGGAAAGCGCTCGGGTAACTGGTCACCGATTCCTGCACGGTTCTTGGAAATTTAGTTCTCTACAGCCCCGACTTGTGCGGGAATCGAATGTTTACTGTATTTGCGACGTTAAGTTTGGTGAATTCGGATTTTCCCACAGCTGTGACATCATCAACGCGTGTGCACAAATGCGAAGTGCAGCCGCTGTCAAGGCACCACGCGTCGCGTGCCACACTGGTTGTATGCAACGCCTTCTCGGGAATATCCGATGTGCATAGAATCATTACGTTGTCGTTTCGTATGCACTGCCATGCACTCCCGATTTTTTTATTGCACTCCGAGACTTTGTATCCTATTCGGCGGCACCGATGACACTTATACACTGGGCACCAAAATTAAAGCATCACTAAAATTTGCCGAAAATATTGGTCATTTTCAGATGCCTATATCTTCGCGAAAAATAGCTATAAAAAATATTGTGACAGAGCATTTTGTAGCCCGAAGTTTCTAGTTTTTGAATCGGGAATTCAAAAATTATTTTTATTTAGTTTGTTCCTTTTTTTTTAAAGATGAAGCGTAGTAAGCGAATGTTAAAAAATGTTGGTCAAGTTTGAGAGGATGCATGGGCCAAATGAAATTTTTTCTGGTAATTCCAATGGAATACTTTTAAAAAGCAAACTTTTCTCTTTAATTTCGTTTTTTTAATTTTATTGTACAGTTTTTATTGGACGAGTTATTCGTCATCATATGAGAAAAGGTACTTTCCACTTTGACCGCCTGTAACTTGCGAACGCATGATCGTATAGAAAATTCCAGAAGTGATTTGGAA
>NW_015374261.1:8773-22927 GCF_001272555.1 Dufourea novaeangliae | reverse complement strand
ACTGCGTATGTACAAGCATGGAGAGACGAGACCCTGTAGTTCGTCACTCCCACAGTATTTTTTGACTCCAAACTCACTCTCCAATGCGTGCGTGCGTGCATGTATGCGTATGTTGTGTTTAATAATTGGTATTACCGCCTCTCCGGTTGATTACTTCTTTTAAACGTTTGCGCATATTAATGCACCTCCGTATGATTGACTGTGGTATTCTTCGCCAAATTTGGCGGAGGGCGTGCGCTAATTGCCCTAAATTCGCCAAGTCTGGGTATTGCTGTCGCAACCGACGTCCAAGAATATCCCAAACATGTTCAATGGGATTTAAATCTGGGCTCACTGGTGGATGGTCAAGAACTGGTATTCGATTTTCTTGAAGAAATTGTTGCGTATAGCGTGCAACATAGGGCCTTGCATTGTCCTGCATAAGCAGAAAGCGGTTGCCCATACGCTGACGCAGAGGGAGCACAACGGGGCGCAAAATCTCGTCCACGTACCGCATGGCGGTCAAACCACCACGTGAAAGAATAACTAGCGGTGTACGTGAATACCGCGATACTCCGGCCCAAACCATAACGGATCCCCCATGGAACGCGGTGATCGGCCTTGTATGATTGGCATCGTAACGTTCGCCACAACGACGCCAAACATGTTCCCGTCGGTCGCTCCCTCGTAGGCAGAATCGGGACTCGTCTGTAAAAAGAACATTTGTCCATTGACGCTGAGACCAGCGTATGTAACGACGAGCATAAGCTAAACGCTGCCATCGATGTCTAGCAGTTAGCAACGGGACTCGTACCGGGCGCCTCGAACGTAAGCCAGCCTCCCTCAATCGACGCCTCACGGTGTTGTTAGAGATCGTGCGTGGCGGGTTTTGCCTGCGGTTCGAAATTTGTTCCGCAATAGTGCGTGCGATAACAAAGGGCTCCCAAAGAGCACGTCGCGTAATTGCTCTGTCGTCTCGAGAACTGGTCGCGCGTCTGCGTCCTTGCCCCGATCTACGGACATACTCCCCAGTCTCTCTAAATCGAGCATAGACACGGCTCACAACTGACTGGTTTACACCAAGAACATTAGCAACCTGTCGTTGGCTGCAACCTTCCAGCAAAAGTGTTACCAGTCGACCAATTTCGTAATCAGAGAGGTGACGTCTAGGCATAATAAAGTGCTTAAAGAAAGAGAAAAGGTGTGAAAAATTTGCTAAGAAAAAAATTTCGTGAGGAATAAATAGAGGAGGAAACTGAAGGATTTAATGGAATTGCTCAAAAGAAGAAAAAAAATCCGTGATGCAATTACTGCAAGACCAGTTCTAATGAGTACCCACCCACACTCGCGGTTCGTCTTATCAAGTTGGGGCTCGCAAGCCTCAACTGTGAGAATCGTCGCGGCGCCGCGGCCACCTACCGACAGTGCGCAGTACTAACGTTACAAGCCAACGTCTCGCTGGCAGATGCCAAGGTACTCATCTCATTACACAGCGAG
Organism: Dufourea novaeangliae; assembly: GCF_001272555.1. Lineage (NCBI taxonomy): Eukaryota > Metazoa > Arthropoda > Insecta > Hymenoptera > Halictidae > Dufourea > Dufourea novaeangliae. Next base: position 21,451 of record NW_015374261.1, on the reverse strand, counting down.
GAGATGCAATGGAAAGGAAGAAGTCCGGTAAAAAAAAGCCAAATTAAGTTCAGTAAAAAAAAAGAAGAGTGTATCTATTGCAATAACTAAGAAAGGGTAGGGTATACACACCATCTGCACTCTCTCGTCACTTCGCATTGTTCACTTTTTGTCATTGCGAAGAGATTGGATAGAAATGTGTTTGCTAAATTTCTGACATCTCTACTTTCTCAACATTTTTTAACATTCGCTTACTGTGCTTCATCTTAAAAAAAAAAGGAACAAACTAAATAAAAATAATTTTTGAATTCCCGATTCAAAAACTAGAAACTTCGGGCTACAAAATGCTCTGTCACAATATTTTTTATAGCTATTTTTCGCGAAGATATAGGCATCTGAAAATGACCAATATTTTCGGCAAATTTTAGTGATGCTTTAATTTTGGCGCCCAGTGTATTTAACCCTTTGACTGCGGCGCGCTCTCGGACGAATCCATTAATATGGACGGCGCGTTTTTCGCATGTCAGTCGCTGCGACTGGTTGTCCACTGACTAGTGACCAAAACAGTACCCGGAAATTTGATACCATTCTTGGGGTTTAAATAATAATAATGGCAAATGAAATGAAAATATCAATTTTTTTTATTTATCTTAAGTAACTTTTTAAGCTATTTTAATTTACTTAACTTATTTTGTGCAATCCAAAATTTATAATTTAACACAGAGTATGACAACTTTCAGAGGATATTTTAATAATTTTAACATAATAATAAAAATAGTAAAACGATAATGAACGGATAAAGATAATAAAATTAAAATAGAAAAATTTAATAATCAATTTGTGTATGGTATATTTGAAAGCATGAATCAACGCATAAACCTACATTATATTTTTTGCACTCATATCTACTTTCTCGTCTGATTTCATGTTTAATGCATACCACACATTTTCGCGTTTGATTCTTTTTTTTCGCAGACGGATTAAAATATGTACTTGGAAAATGCCTTTCAATAAGACGTAAGGGATCGTCAGTATTTCTTTTCCCTTGGTATATATTTGAAGTTCGTAAATATTTTCCAAATATTTGTTTTATCAGTAGTAAATGAAATGTCGCGAATTGTAACTCTTGACCTGATACGTGTTTGTATAAAACATATGCGTTCCAAATACTTATATCTAATAAATGAAAAAAAAATGTTGTATACCATTTATAACTTTTTCTAATGCACTCAATAGTGCTAATAACCATATCGGTCTTATCTACAGCACCCATATTACGATTGTAATCCTGCATACATGTTGGTTTTGTTACCGGTGTTTTTGTATGGTAATGAAGCTTTCCTGTTTCTACGATATCAGCGTGATGTAAACTTGTCAACATCCAAACTTCTCTTTTATCCTGCCATTTCATACATAATAAAGTTTCAGTCGATCGAAACGATATTTCTCCTTTTTGCAATTTGTTGGAAATAATTGGTACATATTTGCGGTTTTTTCTTACGGTACCACAACTATTTGTCTGGTTCAAGTGTAATGTGTTAAATAAAAGTGGACTCGTGTACCAGTTATCAACATATAAACAGTGACCTTTCCCGAGATAATCTTTCATTAGAATCAAGACTACGTTACCGGATTTACCTAAATTTTCTTGAAACACACAAATTTCTGTTTCCAAACCTGAATATACTATCATGTCTAGAATATACCCCGTTTTACAGTCGCAAGCAATGAAGGACTTTATGCCAAATCGATTGCGTTTAGATGGTATAAACTGCTTGAACGATAAGCGACCTTTGAACAATAATAAACTTTCGTCGATACAAATATTTTGAAAAGGGTAGAAATTTTGTTTTAAAATCAATCGAAATCTATCATTTAGTTCACGAATTTTAAACCATTTATCCCTACAGTTTGGTACTTCAGGATTGCTAAAATGTAAGAACTGCATTAAGTTCAAAAATCTATCTCGAGACATAATATTATGAAAAATGTCAGTTTTCATAAATTTGTCTTTCGACCAATATTCCGGGTAAGAAAGTTTGTTTACGCGTGACATTAACAATACGGTACCTAAAAAACTGTATATTTCATCCACATTAGTATCGTACCATGAATTTATTCGCGAATTAACCTTCCATGTACGCTCTCTTTTTAAATAATTATGGTATTTATTTGTTCCTTTTACAATCAAATTTACTAATGATTCTGGGAAAAATAATTGAAAATAGTCTAATCCGAGGAAGCTCTATTTCTTCCTCTTCACTACTACTTAGGTACACACGTTTTCTTTTCTTCTGGCCGAACATTTTTAGGGTGTACTATATTATTTAAAAAAATTACGAATGGATAAATTCAAAAACTAACCACAAAATGAAATAAATAAATACTTACATATGCAGTAAAGGAACAGGTTTACAGGAATCAATGCACCAAGCGATTATACGAGAGCGAATGTCAAAGAGCAGTGTAATATGAAAGCAACTGACTGAACGATATTCAAATAATTGCCGATATTTAATTGCTATGTTACATAGGACAATAAATTCCATGTTGAGTTAATAAGGTAAAATAGTAATAAAGGTGTTATAGTAAAAAAATACAGAGAGCGTATATTTACGCCTTTCGTATATATTGATGGATTTGTGAGGGCGTCCATACAGGGTGTTTGACAACTAGTGGGAAAACATTTAAGAGGTGATTCTTTGAGGCAAAACAAGACGAAAATCAAGAATAACGAAATTACGAAAAATGCTTCGTTTAATAGTTATAAGCGTTTAAAAATTGACCCAAATCATGGCAATTCGCGCGCACGGAGTGTCAGCGGATCACGGATCATCAGGGGCGTACAGTCACTTTAAAGACTCAACGACGTGCAAGAAAAGTCGGTAGAACAGCTGCCTACTTACCCCGTAGCAGATGTCGATAACTTGTGCCCGCCGTATTTGAGTCGAATCCACTTGTATCGCATTAACTCTGATTACTCGATAAAATTCGCAAGAAATGTAAATATGTTCTTACGAATATTATCGAGTAGAGAGGGTTAATGTCCCCTCTAGTTGTTACGTATAACAATTGTCCTGTCCACGAGTATCCATGAAATTAATCCGCACATGCACGTACAACACGGAAGTCCTCGAGAAGTATCCACACACACTGCGCGAATATCCCGACCGCGAAAAATGTTCACACACACTGCACGATTGTCCCGTCCGCGAGTGTCATGATAGCAATTGTTTAAAATGTCCACCATTCTCTTCTGTGCACAATGTAACGCGGCAATGTAAATTTGTATGTATTCTGCGAAAATTTGGCATGGTGTTTGTTATAATGCCTACTGAAAAGCGTATTCGTTGCTCCAATTCTTCCACGGAATTCACTGGCGTCGAATATACCAGTGTTTTTAAATGTCCCCAGAAGGAAAACCTAAGGGATTTAAATCCGGTGATCGCGCAAGCCAAGGAACTGGACCTCCTCTGCCAATCGAACGGTCCCCGAAATATTCATTTAAATATTGTCAAACGGCTATGGTGTAGTGCGGTGGTACGCTATCGTGCATAAACCACATGTTTCTTCTTATTGGGAGTGGCACTTCTTCTAACAGGTCCGGTGATTGATTTACCAAGAACTCGCGATATGCTTGTCCAGTTACACGGGCAGGCAAAATAACAGGACCTAGAATTTGATTTCGTAATATTCCTGCCGAAATGTTAAGTAAAAATTGACGCTGTGTATCTCGCGTACCGCGTGTGGATCTTCATCAGCCTAGACGTGGTCATTGTGCTGATTCAATACGCCCTGATTATTAAATGTTGCCTCATTCGTAAATAATATTTTTGAAATAAAATTAGGTGTTTCTTCTGTTTTTCCAGTCATTCATGTACAGAAATTTAATCGTCTCTACAGATACGCCGGTTCCAGTTCTTGCACTTGTTGATAATGATAAGGGTGCAATTGTTCTTCTTTCAATATTCGCCACACAGTGTTGTTGCTTACCTCTTCTTGAACTGCAATGGTTCTGGTGCTCGTGCGTGGATTTCTTTCAATGTGTTGCAGCACCCGTTCTTCCAAATCTGCGTCGCGTTGATTGTATCCGCCGGTTTTTCGTGGAATAAACATCCCGTGATTGTACTGTATTCCATTTTGGTATCCAAGAGATTACACCACAGAAATCCGCGAAAAATGTCCACACACACTGCGCGATTGTTCCAACCGCGGAAAAATGTGCACACACTGCGCGATTAATTACACCCGCGAACGGTTCCTCCGTTGGATTTAGCACTCTACACGTTATACAAAACTAACATTCAAAATAATTAATTTTTAACTATTTAACACTAATTTTTCACATACTCTAATTAATTTATAACATCTATTTATACTAATTTTTCACAAGCAATAATTAATAAAATCCAAAATTCTTAATAAAACCTACAATAATTAATTTGCACTATTTATAACAACGACGTACGCGACACTACTGAATAATCACTACATGATAATCGCTAAATAAACTAAAACTTAGTTTTCCGAAGATGAACTCTATTTGCTCGTAGAATGCAAAGGGCACCGTTCGGAAAGGACGACTGATATTGTTGAACTGATCCTCCCTCGTTAGGATCGATGTGGCGTAATAGGTCGATCCCCACTCTTTCATGGTCAATACTTTTTGAGAAGGAAAAACTGCATGGGAAAGTGTCTTGGAGGTCGCGTTTCTTTTCGTATATTCTTAGAGCAACATCTGCATTTTGTTCTCATACACCACTCGGAGCCTCGGAGCCACTTGGCCTCGACGCCGAGGGTGTGCGAGTCTGCATATTATAAAACTGCCTCTTGTATTCTGCAGTGCGACCACCCGCGGATTGCCTGCAACGTGTTGCTGCCATCGAAGAAGACCTTGCCCATTGTGTTTTCGGCCGTCCCTCTTGACATTAACTTGTAAAATGAACTTTGAACCTCGAATTCCAATTCCATGTTAGAAATGGTTCATATTACACCGAATGTATGTGTTTAACAATTTTATTTATTTTAGTTTCTTAGTTTCTTCATGCATCGTAATGAAGGTGCGGCAAATTTCATCTTAGTTTCATTCTAATATCATTATACGTTTTGTATGATCCATGTTAATTGCACATTATTTTGTTGCGGATACAAGAACCTGAAACACTTAAAGTAAGATCGAAGTGATAATAAAATGCGCAATGCATTCCAATTCCATGTTAGAAATGTTTCATATTACACAGAATGTATGTGTTTAACAATCTTCTTTATTTCATTTTTGTAGTTTCTTCATGCATCGTTATGCAGGTGCGGCAAATTTCATCTTAGTTTCATTCTAATATCATTATACGTTTTGTATGATCCATGTCAATTGCATATTATTTTGTTGCGGATACAAGAACCTGAAACACTTGAAGTAAGATCGAAGTGATAATAAAATGCGCAATGCACATAAAACATACAGTAAGTCCATATTCAATATTTCAGGAATAAAATATTGTTGACTAACATGGAATTGGAATTCGAGGTTGAAAATTCTTTTTACAAGTTAATCTGTAGAGGGACGGCCGAAAACACAATAGGCAAGGTCTTCGTCGATGGCAGTAAGGCGTTACAGGAAATCCGTGGGTGGTCGTCCTGCAGAAGACAAGAGACAGTTTTATAATGTCCAGACTCGTACACCCTCGGCATCGCGGCCAAGTAGCCTCGAGGCGTCGAGTGGTGTATGAGAAAAAAATACAGATGTTGCTCTAAGAATATACGAAAAGAAACGCAACCTCCAAGACACTTTCCCATGCAGTTTTTCGTTCCCAAAAAGTATTGACCATGAAAGAGTGGGGATCGACCTATTACGCCACATCGATCCTAACGAGGGAGGATCAGTTCAACAATATCAGTCGTCCTTTCCGAACGGTGCCCTTTGCATTCTACGAGCAAATAGAGTTCATCTTCGGAAAACTAAGTTTTAGTTTATTTAGCGATTACGTAGTGATTATTTAGTAGTGTCGCGTATGTCGTCGTTATAAATAGTGCAAATTAATTATTGTAAGTCTTATTAATTATTGTAGGTTTTATTAAGTATTGTAGATTTGATTAATTATTGCAAGTTTTATTAAATATTGTAGATTTTATTCATTATTGCAGGTTTTAATAAATATTGTAGGTTTTATTCATTATTGCAGGTATTATTAAATATTGTAGGTTTTATTAATTATATCGTGTTAAAAATTAGTATAAAAGTTAGTGTTAAATAGTTTTAAATTAATTATTTTGAGTGTTAGTTTTGTGTAACCTATAGAGTGTTAAACCCAACGGAGGAACAGCTCGCGGGTCTACTTAATCGCGCAGTGTGTGAACATTTTTCGCGGTCGGGACAATCGCGCAGTGTGTATGGACATTTTTCGCGGACGGGACAATGGCTCAGTGTGTGTGGACATTTTTCGCGGACTTCTGTGGTGTACGTGCGTGTGCGGATTAATTTCATGGATACTCGTGGACAGGACAATTGCGATGCGTGACAACTAGAGGGGGCATTAACCCTCTCTACTCGATAGGGGGCATTAACCCTCTCTACTCGATAATATTCGTAAGAAGATATTTACATTTCTTGCGAATTTTATCGAGTAATCAGAGTTAATGCGATACAGATGGATTCGACTCAAATACCGCGGGCACAAGTTATCGACATCTTCTACGGGGTAAGTAAACAGCTGTTCTACCGACTTTTCCTACACGTCGTTGAGTCTTTAAAGTGACTGTACGCCCTGATTTTTTATACGCTTATAACTAACAAACGAAGCATTTTTCGCAATTTCGTTATTCTTGATTTTCGTCTTATTTTGCCTGAGAGAATCACCCCTTAAATTTTTTCCCACTAGTTGTCGAACACCCTGTATGTACGCCCTCACAAATCCATCAATATATACGAAAGGCGTATATGTATATAAGCCTTTAGCAGTCAAAGGGTTAATTGTTTCTTTCTCGTATTTCGCGTCCTTGTTCCCCTTCAAGAATTTCAATTTTTCGCGGTATCGACCGGCGATCATTGGGTTACCAATATTTTACTTGTTTTAATTCCGATGTAGTCATTGATAATATTATATTGGACTTGGCTTTCTCGTTGTTCCTCTCCCATGCCTTATGCTGCTTCCGATTGTACATCTTCTTCCGTCTGCTCTGGCATTTCACACTCACCACTAGCGTAGCACTACGCGTCGTTTTTTATTAAAAGTGCACGCATTTGCATCTTCCACGTGTCGTAATTGTCACGCGTCAGCGTTTCGATACGTGCGACGTTGGACGCGAGCATTTTGGTTCGACTTTTTCGTTACGCGTACCTAACCTCGACGGACACCACATGTTCAACTTCCATGTTTTGTTTCACTCGGCGATTGCGATATTCCTCCTGGGCCCACAACCTGTTGGCAGGAATCGGAATGCAAGTGGATAGAACGGTTGTAGTAAAACGACCGGTTTACTATTATACTAGAAGATGAGTTTATTGTGACAAAAACTACGTTACAAGCTAGTGCGATGTAGAGTACGATGTGAATGGATGTGAACGGTGTAAGCGATTCTGACTCGGAGAGGAAGAAAACTCTCCAGTGTTACCCATTGTGTTATACGCGAGTCGCAGGTTACTAACATCGTCGAATAAATTTTCATCAAATAAAAAAATTATGTGTCATGCGTCGAATGAAAATAACCAGAATTATTCGAGCCTTAAATAACGAATAAAAATGAAGTATCTTTTATTTGATTCGTTATTTAAATAATTCTTTTTTAAAATAATGTTCATCTCTGGCAATGTCCACGTGGCGGTAAAATATCGTCCACACGTTGCCGTCGGATATTTTACCGACCTGTTCGAATTACATAAATCCGTTCCGTCACTTTTTCTGGATGGTTTATTCTTCAGGGATGCCCACAGAGTCCGATATTGTGTAGCAAACTCGTGCTAGGTAACGAACTTTTCGTAAAAATGCAAAAATAGTGCATAGAAACTACGTACATTGGCCCTCTTTGAAACTTTCACGGCAATTTACAACCATTTAAAATCACATAATTTAATAATTATATATATATATACACTGCTGTATTCGGAAAACACATCTATCTATCTTCAGTTTTCACGTAATACGTCATTTTTGCCCAAAATCAGGTGTTTTTACAAAAGCTCATGTTTTTTACTGACTGTGGGAAATGAAGAAATTCTGTTTCTGGATTCATGATCTGGACGAGAAACCCTATAAGGATTTCCTAATGGATATTGCAGATCATAAAAAAAAGTTTAAATTTGTTGGACAGTGCAATCAGTATTACACATTTATATCAATAAATTATTCTCGGTACAACTCACGGATGGTTGTTTTGAAAAGAGAAACAAACAAGATATGTGACATTCTCGTGTAAAAATTAATTTTTTAATACATCTAAGAGAAACTTTACTATAGGTTAGAGCTGATACGGTGGCCGCCTTGCACGCCGCTATCTTGTCGTTCGCTTTCAAAGGGTCAGAAATCCAAGACTATTTTAATCCACTTAAATTCGAGGATATGAAGCAGCAAAACTTAAATAATCTATTTATGTAGGTATCACATGTTCATTGCTAGAGGATGGATTCGTTAAAAATCAGAGTTGAGGGTACCCTCCGGTCAAAACGCTTGAAAAATTCGTGATTTTCATGAATTTACAAAAAAACAATGAAACAACTTACGGTAAAAAGCTGTTTTATATTACTACATACGTACTTGAAGAATAAAAAAAATTGTTAACTACGCACTGCGATTGGTAGCGAATGTTACTGCGGGAACTCGTCCGGCAGACTCGCGCTCTGATTCGTCGGGGTGTTTCGTTAATATCTCGTTAGAAAGCATCGGATAACAGTTTTGATAAGGAAAAGCTTGTTTCACACCACCTCACGGGTTCCATTTCCGGCTCCTCCAACATTTTTATTACATCCTGTATAGCACTCATTGTACTACTGTAGCAATTGAAGGTCTTAAGGGGCGCCATCAGAACTCACGATAGGATTGTCTTAAGTCAGAAAACAAAGAATATGTTAGAGTTCGTGCGTGAATATAAGATTGTTACGTCCCGCGTTGCGGTCGTTACTTTATTTATATTTTCGGGTCCTGGCTCTTTTAAGGTGCTAAAGCACGCCCTGTCTAAACTTACCGATGATATACAGAATTAGGATATGGAACGGGAGGGATTGGAAATCACTCTCGTTTATAACAACAACAAGATATATTCTAACAATGAATAAAATAAAATATACAATGAAGTCTTAACATACCAATGATGATGAATGATTAACGCTTGCGGCTGGTTCAGTCGGGGTTCGGGTCCTTGAAGGGGCGGAATACTTGCTGGCGCTCGGAGCCGTGATGCAGGGGTCGGGCACTGCGGGATACGTTATCACCGTCTCGGACGTCACACTTCGCGGTCCGGTGTCTTATCGAACTCGCCTGTTAGGCCGCGCGTAATCGCAAAGTCGCGTCGCACTGAATAGGAAACGTCACGGAACCCGATACTGAACAGCTGAGTGACCGCTGTCGCTCAGCTCGCCGTTACGCGTGAAGAAAAGTAGACGAAGTACCGAAGAACAAGAACGAATCACTAGAGAGAGAGCTTGCCCGGTTTGGACAATCGCTTTTATAATGTTTTTTCCCCCTTCCTTTATTGAAGAACGTGGAAGATACGGGGTAGCAACAAGCTATTGTTTGTCAGGGAATCCTCGAGTCGTCGTGGCGGTGTTTCGATATTGCTGATCCGTCCGGTCCGTCGGTCAACGTCCCGTCGGTCAACGTCTCGAGGATTCTCGACTACGCGCGTAGCTTGACGTGTCGCTGATTTGACGATTTTCGCTCGCTCTTCGTGTTGCGTAGTAATATAGTAAAAATGTGCAAGGAAAAGAGTTAATGTTCCTAACCGGATATAACATCCCCCACCTTAGACTCGAAATAGTCTTGAGAGACTTTTTCGAGATTATCCTCTGTTCGTTGCATATTTTTGAGGATGAGAATGACTTACATTTAAATGAAATCGCAGTGAGGAGTGATCGCAATAATAATGGTGGTAGTAGTGATACAATAGTACTTAATCAATTTGTTAGTGCATGAGGAGGACGGTGCAATATTGGTTACGATTATTATAGCGCTGTTACGTCCCGCGCTGCGGTCGTTACTTTATTTATATTTTCGGGTCCTGGCTCCTTTAAGGTGCTAAAGCACGCCCTGTCTAAACTTACCGATGATATACAGAATTAGGATATGGAACGGGAGGGATTGGAAATCACTCTCGTTTATAACAACAACAAGATATATTCTAACAATGAATAAAATAAAATATACAATGAAGTCTTAACATACCAATGATGATGAATGATTAACGCTTGCGGCTGGTTCAGTCGGGGTTTCGGGTCCTTGAAGGGGCGGAATACTTGCTGGCGCTCGGAGCCGTGATGCAGGGGTCGGGCACTGCGGGATACGTTATCACCGTCTCGGACGTCACACTTCGCGGTCCGGTGTCTTATCGAACTCGCCTGTTAGGCCGCGCGTAATCGCAAAGTCGCGTCGCACTGAATAGGAAACGTCACGGAACCCGATACTGAACAGCTGAGTGACCGCTGTCGCTCAGCTCGCCGTTACGCGTGAAGAAACGCAGACGAAGCACCGTCTAACAAGAACGAATTACAATAAGGAGAAGCAACTTGCCCGGTTTGGACAATTGCTTTTATAGTGTTTTTCCCCCTCCCTTTGTTGAAGAACGTGGAAGGTACGGGGTAGCAACAAGCTATTGTTCGTCAGGGAATTCTCGAGTCGTCGTGGCGGTGTTTCGATATTGCTGATCCGTCCGGTCCGTTGGTCAACGTCCCGTCGGTCAACGTCTCGAGGATTCTCGACTACGCGCGTAGCTTGACGTGTCGCTGATTTGACGATTTTCGCTCGCTCTTCGCGTTGCGAAAAAATGTGCAAGGAAAAGAGGTAATATTCCTAACGGGATATAACAAGATTAACAGAATACGTTTCATAATATGTAGTAAGTTTATTAGGAACTGTTAACGTTGATTCAATTTAATACTCAACCAAATATATTATACAAGCTCAACGTCAGTTCGTTTATTAGTAAAATGGTCAATCTCACACCAACCCAGATCACGACGATACAACAAATCAGTTCTAGCAAAGCAAGCGATTCTATAATTCACAGCAATACGCAACACACGTTCTCACTCTACGAGATCTCACAGAAGAAGGAAGAGACAGGCGAAGAACGTACGCTATCTAGTCAGAACCGTTATATGTGTACATACGTTCCATCTATTGTGTTACTCTGGTACCTCTTCCCCACTCACACTATAATTCTCGTGTGTGAAAGGCGGACTAATCAACTGTTTACTTCAACAGGAACTAACAAAGATTAACAATGCTTGACAACCGGCTTTGTACGATGTTTACGTAAGAGTGTACGATTGTGTTTCTCGCACGCGGATTTTTGTTCTTCCCAATTCGGGAATATTCGGATCCTTCTGTTCGTCCTCGCCACAACGACACACGATACGTACGATTCGCTAATCTAACGGGTGACTACAAATATAATAACATATTTAGAATATAAAATAAGTCTCCAGACGTTACGCGTTACACCACGCCATATTGCTTAGCGCTCTCACGTTCAGAATAACGGACTCACGAATCCGGCCAATGACATTAGAAGACTCCCACTATATGGTATTGCACAATGGTGCGAATTGCAAAATCATTCATTAGCACCTCCTCTCAATACGCGCCTTACAGTAATTTCCTTACAATTATTGAACACACATTTATACATTGGTAATATCCCTTAACCCTTCTTTGCATGATGAGGGAAATTTCAATCATAATATTTAGTCAACAAAAAAAGGTACTCAAAACCCTTGTACAATAAATTTGTTGTTGCTGGCAACATTTTAAACGACTATTGCGTACAACAAAACGCAGTTGTCAAAAAAAAGCAAACGTCACTGTCAATTACCAGGCCTAGAACTTGTCATTCCGCTGTTTGTTGTGACTGGAAAAAAGGAGCGAGATTTTAGTTTGTTATAAGGAAATAAACGGAGATATAAAATACAATAAAAGTGAAAATGAGTGGAAAAAAGGTTTGTTTTCATGTTTTTGTTGTTTTATGTACAATTTATATCAAAACACTGTGAATAAATTTCTCAAAACTATGTGATGGAAATTTACATCACTATGCAGTAATTTCACTTGTAATGTATGGCAAACATTTTTTTGTAAATGTTTATTTTATGTTGTTTTTTAGGGAAACTTGAATGAAAGAGATATTGAAGATTATCTTAGTAAGTTACAAGGCGGTTGGCTCTCAGAAGATGACCTCGATGACCAAGATTCCGATGATGAAAACCGCGATTCTGATGAAGTTATAAGAGTGTTGCAGGAGGAGAACGACGATGTTGATGATGATGATGTGGATGATGTGGATGAAACTGCTGACATTGATCCTCCTCTTGTAGAAACAGAAGATCAAGAACCCTCTCACCCATCAACTTCATCCAATTTGCAGTCTTCATCCAGTTTTCCATTTGACAAAAGAAGCTTGATTTGGAAAAAAAGGAATCTGGTGTATGACACAGATAAAATTACTTTCTTGGGGAGTTCTACTGCTTCAGGTGGTCTATCACACCTAGAAACCCCA
>NW_015374261.1:3577-8120 GCF_001272555.1 Dufourea novaeangliae | reverse complement strand
AAAGAGTGTCTGTGCATGATGGTATAGATTTGAGTTGTGTGGCTTGGAAAGATAATAAGATAGTAACCCTGCTATCTTCTTATGCTGGAGCATTGCCTGTAACTAAAGTCAATAGATTTGACAGGATAACAAAAGGAAAAATTGATATTACTTGCCCGTTTATTGTCCAAGAGTACAATAAACATATGGGAGGAGTAGATCTCATGGATAGCTTTTTGGGCAGAAATCATATAACAATGAGGTCTAAAAAGTGGTATTTGCGTATTTTTTTTCATCTATTTGATCTAGCTATTATAAACTCTTGGATTGTTTATAAAAAAAATGCTCAAGAAAGAGGTGAACCTAAAAAGAGTCTGCTTACAATGGGCCAATTCAGAAATGAATTGGCCTTTGTGCTATGCAACAGAGGAACCACCAAAGAAGCTAAAAGAGGGCGTCCTAGTACCAGCGTACTAGAAGAAGAATTACAATCAAAAAAAAGAAAAGGTTCTCCAGCTCCACCACCTCCAAAAGACATAAGAAAAGATGGTGCTGAACATTGGCCAAAAGTAGGTGGGTCACTCCGGTGCAAATTTCCCAAATGTAAAGGCTATTCCACAATTTCGTGTAGTAAATGTGGCGTCAATTTGTGCTTAAATAAAAATAATAATTGTTTTTTAAATTATCATAAAGAATAAAGAAGATTGAGTAAACAATATTTTTTTATTTATTTAGTACTGAGCTAAATATGTGACAATGCATGATGATGTAAATTTCCATCATATTGTTTTTTACATAATACATATTTTTATTTACATTAGGATTTTTTAAAATATTTTTCCTTTAATCTAGAGCATTAATTACATCACCCTGATTTATTTTAAAAAAATAGAAAAAATCATGCAAAGAAGGGTTAATTATCTTAAATCTAGAAACATTTTCCTGCATGCTCTTTTGTGTATCTACTGATTGTAGAATATATTTTCCCACGTTTCCAATTCTTTCAGTCGCAATCACCACAGTATGCAATCAATCCTGATGATCCAGAAATCTCACAACCTGGTCCAAGTAATATTCCATCAGTGCCACAATCAACACCTCAAGGACAATCTGTAAATTTATTAACAATATCAACACAACAGCACATAACATCGTATCTACCGCGAAAAGTAACAGCGGCAAATTGCAAGAACATCAACGAAAAATTATTAGATTTATTCATTAAAGATTTACAACCATTTAGTATAGTCGAAGATATTGGTTTCAAGGAATTCGTAAACGAACTAAATCCGAATTATGAACTACCTGATAGAAAATTTATTTCTAAAACTTTGATTCCAGCCCTTTTTGAGGAATGTAAAAATAGTTGTAGACAAAAATTACAAAATGCAATACAGGTATGCATAACAACCGATACATGGACGTCACGAAATACAGAAAGTTTTATAGCCATTACTGCACACTTTATACATAATTTTAAATTAGAGTCTTTACTTTTAAACTGTACAAATATTAGTGGGTCACACACTAGTGAAAATATTGCAAATGCTGTAAGAGTAATATGTGAAGAATGGGACATTTTTAATAAAGTTAATTCTGCAGTTACAGACAATGCACTGAATATAAAAAATTCCATTAGAAATTATTTTACATGGCAACATCTTCCATGTTTTGCCCATAATTTAAATTTAATAATAAAAGATAGTTTAAATAATGATACAATAAATTCACTTATAGAAAATATCAAAACAATAGTTAAATATTTAAAAAAAAGTACTACAGCTGCGGAAAAATTAAAAACTTATCAAATAACAGCAGGCAGATATACGCACAAATTAATTCATGATGTAGCAACAAGATGGAACTCTACCTACCATATGATAGATAGATTTATATTATTAGAAGAACCACTTAAAGCCACAATAGCTATAATTAATAAAAACTTACCACATATTTCAAATTCAGAATGGGAAATCTTACCTGAACTGGCAGTCATCTTGAAACCAATAGAATCAGCAACTAGAATCGTCAGTGGAGAACAATATCCTACAGCATCTGTTATGATACCATTAATTTCTGGTTTAAAAAATATCTGTGAAAAATTAAAGCAAAAGGACTTTTCCTTAAGTACGCAACAAATAATATCCCACATTGAAGAAGGAATATTAAATAGATTTGAAAATATAGAAAATAATGTAATAGTACAGATCTGCACGTTTCTAGACCCCAGATTTAAAAATGCTTTTTTTTTCAACAGAAAAAATAAGTGCAATAAAAACAGAAATCTTAAACATGTCAATTAATACAAATAACACTGAAATAGAAACTGAACCAAACGTACAAATACCAGACACATACACAGATGAACTTTCAATTTGGGACGCATTAGAACAAAATGTACAGAAAAATAATCCACAAATTATAACAAAAGAAAATAAAATTGCAATAGAAATAGAACATTACTTAACAGAAGAATTTTACAATAGAACAGGAGACCAATTAATTTGGTGGAAACAACACCAATACTAATTCCCATTATTAAAAACAGTAATGGAAAAATTATTCTGTATAGTCGCGATATCAGTACCATGTGAAAGAATATTTTCGAAAGCTGGGTTAATTTTAAATGAAACGAGAAATAGACTAAATGCTGAAAAGTTATCAATGCTCGTATTTTTAAATAGTGATACGTAGCTTTTATTCTATTAATAATTATATTTATATATTTTATTTTAGTTTATTATTGCTGTTTTTTATATTAAATATTATTTATTGTATTTATATTATATAGTTATATTTCATAGAATTATATTACGCATAAACTTATTACTTGTCAATTTTTTGTATTTACAAGTAAGTTTGTGATTCACAAGTAGCAGTTCACGCCATCTCTAATGAATGGGTATAGCGCGTAAGGTATGTATGGATGTATGTATGTACATCTATATGTAAAAGGTGTCCCAAAATTAACGCAAAATTTGAATTTGCCGCCATTTGCGCAGTAAAGTGTTGGCAACCCTAAAAAAAAAAAACAATTCGACAGCTGACAGTTTAAGGTTAGTAAAAATGGAGCGTTACACTATAGAATGTAGGGACTATTAGTTCCCGGCTAGGGAGTTCTAGTCCCAGCCTAGCAAGCGCTAGTTCCCAGTCTAGGGACATTTACCTAGAGTACGGCACGTACTTGGAGTGCTCGCAGAGAGCGCCCTAGATGGGACAGTCGGAATAAAGTCTTCAACCCGAGAACACGTGTAATTGCTTGTCTAATACTCACATTTGGTGACCCCGACGAATTTCGGAAAGAAAGGAAAATAATGGCTGAGAAAGAAAAGGCAGTTGAGAAGGAAGATGATCCTCAAGAAACGAATGCCGTAAGTCTCAGGATTTCTAAATTCTGGCCGGACCGTCCAGCGCTGTGGTTCGCGCTTCTGGAAGGCCAATTTGCGTTGCGGGGAATCACGCAGGACGCAACGTGTTACGGGCACGTGTTGGAGCAATTAGATGCGAAGACTGCAGCCGAGGTGGAAGACATCTTAATTAATCCACCTGAAAATGGAAAGTTTGAGAAGCTCAAGCAAGAATTAATTGCGAGGTTCTCTCATTCGAAGGAGAAGAGGATCCGGAAGCTGCTGGAACACGAGGAGATCGGCGATAGGATACCATCACAATTCCTCCGTCATTTAAAGACTCTCGCGGAGGCGGACGTGCCGGAGGATCTTTTAAAAACGATTTGGAAGAATAGGCTTCCAACAAGCGTTCAGACGGTGTTGGCTACCCAAGATGATGCGACGTTGGACAAGATGGCGACGCTCGCAGACAAAGTCAGCGAGATAAGTCCCCCCGGAAGGGGAGGTACCGTCGCCGAGTGTACCGACATGGATCGGCTGGTAAAGCAGATCGCAGCGTTGGTGACGGAGAATCTGCGCCGGGAGTATCGTCCACCAGGTCGATCGCGATCGCGAGGGCGCAACCTACCAAGAGGGAGGTCCAGTTCCCGGAAGAGGGACGAGCAGCGTGGGGGTATGTGTTTCTACCACTGGCGGTTCAAGGAAAAAGCGTACCGGTGTGTTCCCCCTTGTAATTATAAAGCGCCGGAAAACACGAGCCTGGGACGTTAATGGCGACCGGCGAACCGGGTAATGTAACGCGTCGCCTTTTCGTAAATGATGCCGTGACGAAGACGCAGTTCCTCGTCGATACGGGGGCTGACGTCAGTGTTTTTCCGCGGGTTAGACTCAGTGGTCCACGGACTCGAACGGATTTCGAGCTGGTTGCCGCGAACGGAACGCCTATCGCGACGTACGGACAAGTAGTTTTAGATTTAGATTTAAGTTTGCGCCGTAGTTTTATGTGGAGGTTTATTGTAGCCGACGTATCGCGACCGATTATAGGTGCGGATTTTCTAAGTCATTTCGGACTACTAGTCGATTTAAAAAATAAGCGCCTTGTAGATAGCCTCACTAGTTTAAGCGTAATTGCGGGTGTGTCGATAGACAATTCGTGTACTGTGCGAAGTGTTGTAGCAGTGTCTGATTGCGAGGTGCGGGAGTTGCTTGGTAGGTAT